>NC_045170.1:8072829-8097829 GCF_900700415.2 Clupea harengus | reverse complement strand
GTGTGTGAGTGAGTGAGTGAGTGAGTGTGTGTGTGTGTGTGTGAGAATGTGTTTTCTTACGTGTGTGTCTGAGGCCTGGTTCTGCTGCAGGGTGTCGAGTATAGGTGATCCAGTAGGACTGCACAGCTCAGGGAAAGGGTTTGGGATGGCCGGCAGGGAGGCTGGCCTGACCTGGTGCTCTTCTTCCTGAAGTCTCCTGTAGGGGGCGATGAACACACACAGATCTCTGTTACTCTCAAACACAAAGAACGTTAAGGGAGACACAAGCAGGGTACGACTTCTGAAATAAAATCTTGCATTGATAGTCAGATGTTTTGTCATAAAATGGTTAGTTTAAGCGGATATTTGGAAAAAAAAAGTACATACACTAAAAATGCCACCAGCATGGAGAGTCCATACATGGATAAAGTAGTTAATTTCCTCAATCAATGTAAGTTTGACCAGTTTGACATGTGCTAAATAGCTACTAGACATGGAGCGGTACTGTGTATTCTGCTCATAGCATTCTTAACAGAAAAAAATAATCTGTACTCCTAAAAGCACAGTAATAATCGAGACTAATAAAGTCTCATTTTAGTAAAGTCTCATTTTTAGGCATTATAAGTCTGAGGTAACTAAGCGGTCATGACCCAGTTGAAAACATCCTCATACTCAAGTTCACACCAGACTGTATGAATGCAGAATGTGACAAAGTGTCACAAGTGTCAATGTGTGCTATAACATGCATCGCTGAGATGGCGGAACTTGTTGTGATGGTGACCTGGAGTTGATCCCCACTTGGTGGAATAACATCACAGCGGCTACGGGAGAACACCTCCACCCACCCAGCCCCCCACACACCCCACCCCCACTCTCTCCTCCCCCACTCACCCTCTCCTCCCCCAAACATGCGGCGTGCTCAAAACACTCCTATTGATGTACAGACAAGACAGCCATGTCAAAATATCTCCACAGCCAAGCGCACCCCAGAGGATTAGAGAGACTCACTGACAACCAGCTCGGCTGAAACCCAGACGTGACGGGGAAGGCATGTGTGCGAGTGTATGCGCATTTCTGCTAATGATGCTGCATGAATGGAAATCTATTCTAGTTTAAAGAGAATATTAAAAGACTGCAGCTCAGTTGGGGGCTACGGTTGTGGGTTCATGACCGTGTGGGAGTGACATCTGTGTGTGCGTGTGTGAGTGTGTGTGTGCATGTTTGTGCGTGTCACAGCTGGGGTTAGATGTATGGGTTCATGACCGTTTTTGAGTAATGCTGTTCGACTGACTGCAGGCAGCTCTGCCACAGCACCACATCTGCCGCTGCCTTTCATTAGCTCTGTCTGCTCCCCCCCTTTACACACACACACACACACACACACACACACACACACTCTCACACACACACTCACACACTCACACACACACACACACTCACACACACTCACACTCCCCTCTGGTGTGCGTAATGATCGGAGATGAGAGGTTCTCCGACACACAAACCAGACAGTCAACCCAAATCTCACTGAAAATGTGAGGAAGAGAGTGATCACAAGAGGAAGACAGATAAAGAGCAACAGAGAGGGGTTGGTTGGGAAAAGCCAAAGCGAAACAGAACGAAACAAACATGTTAAGGCCTGAGGGAGAAAGAGAACAGAAGAGCAGAGAATAGTGTAAGGAGTGCCAGTGATGGGGGGGGGGGGGGGGGTAAAAAGTTGTTTTATACAGCATATCTGAGAGAGTCTGGGGTGAGCTGAGCACGTCGCCATGGAGACGAAACCTCTGCGTGAACCTGTGAGAGAGTCAGCGCTGAGTTCAACACCCTCATCACCGCAGAGATGAAACGATAAGAGGAGAGGAGAGGAGAAGAGGAGGTAATTATGACAAACTTTCACTGACTCCATCACTCCTCATCAGCAGTAGGGATGAGTGGACCTCCTGACACCCAATGTGTGAGTGGAGGAACCTCTGACCTACATGTGTGGGAGAATGTGTGTGTGTGTGTGTGTGTGTGTGTGTGTGTATGTGTGTGCCGTGTGTGTGCCGTGTGTGTGTGTGTGTGTGTGTGTGTGTGTGTGTGTGTGTGTGTGTGTGTGTGTGTGTGTGTGTGTGTGTGTGTGTGTGTGTGTGTGTGTGTGTGTGTGTGTGTGTGTGTGCGCGCGCACCAAAGAAAATGAATGAACTGAGTTTTGAGAATATCGGCTTGTCTGCATGTGCATGTCAGTGTTTGCAGGTGTGGCGAGTAAAACGTGTTTGGTCCTTTCTAACATGCATATGTACTATGTGCGTTCATATCCGTTTCTTCCCATAACTACCTCTGCCAGCATAAGAATGTGCAAATATGGGTAGAAAAGTTGATGTACAATATGTTTCTGCACACGTGTCAACTTTGTATGTTTTTAATAAACCTCATAGGCACACTGTGTGCAATCATATGGATACGTTTGTGTCTGTGTGCAAATACGTATAAATGTGAGCATTTGTGTTTACCTGACTGCTTACACATGGATGGGCTGGGAGCAGCGGAGTCTCTCTCCTGGCAAGTGTGTGTGTGTGTGTGTGTGTGTGTGTGTGTGTGTGTGTGCGTGTGTGCGTGCGTGTTTACCTGACGGCGTGCACATGGATGGGCTGGGAGCGGCGGAGTCTCTGTCCTGGCGAGCGGGGTGTGTGGCGCTGGGGAGGCGGGGCCTGTCCACGATTAACACAGGGACCCTGCAGGTGGGCGTGGCCATTGTGCAGGAGAGGGGAGGAGTCTGTGTGGGAGTACAGACTCTCAAAAGAGGAGTTCATATCATTCACCAGGGCCTCGAGGTCCACATCATCATCTGGAGAGAGAGGGAGAGAGAGAAAGAGGGAGGGAAGGAGAGAGAGAGAGTCTTTTTACTTCATGTTCCATCATTTTTTCCAGTGCCAGAAGTAACAATAAAAACACTCATCAGGGCTCCTAGTGATTGTGTATGTACATGGGGGTGAAGTCTACTCTGCTACTCTGCTAAAGATAATCCGTTTCTAAAAGGCCTGCGAGGATGCAACCTCAGGGGTGTCTGCACAAAGCTAGTTATTATTGTATTAGAAAACTTAATTTTTTAACTATATAGTGCTGTCAGTTTAACGCGTTATTAACGGCGTTAACGCAAACCCATTTTAACGATTTTTTTTTCAAATGCTGTTGCAACAACTAGTAACCTTAGAAAAACTACAGCACCACGCCGGATCTAGCTAGACCTGAAGCAAAACAATAGGCACGCCGTTTGGGCTTGGAAGCCGGCCAATAATAGTAGGCTAACGTTACGGTTTGAGTGAATGTGAGCGCGATACGGCGAAATGGATGATAAAAAAAGCTTCTGAAAAGTTACTTTTAAAAGTTGTGTTTCACTGAAAATGTCAACAGGCTTGTCTTTTTGAGTAGCTGGCTGAAAGCAAAGAAGTAGTAGGCTTACCTTTTATTGGTTACCTAACTGTTACGGTTCATTGTTTCTGAAAATAGAGGCCTGACAGCTATGTTCCCAGCAAACTTGAATTTTTTTTTATATTAAGCCATGGTTTAACTGCACTATAGGCTAAATCCTTGTTTACCTGAAATGTGCACTTTATAATTTTATTTTGGCAATGTTGTTTTTCAATAAAATAAAACATTTGCATAAAGCAAGCCAATCCACTTTTCCATGTTAATAAGAGCATTAAAACGATGGGAAAAAAATAAATGAAGGGACATTTAGGATAGATAAAAATTAAATATTTTAATCGTTTGACAGTGGACACAACAGCTTCATCAGTGGACACAACAGCTTCAATTCAACAAGTTCAACTCACTGAACCTCTCTACAATCTCTGCTTCTTAGTGTTCTATCCATCAGTGTGAATAATCACTAAACATTTGATATATGGATAGGGGAGGCATGCGAAGCATGTGCATGTTGTGTATTCTTCAGGCCAGTCCCATTTAAGCTCTTTTAGGGTGATGCAATCACATGCGGTCAGAGTTCTATCTCTGTTTCTCACTCTCTCTCTGATGCACAGACACACACAGAGACACTGACATAGAAAAAAAATATATTCTATGGTTTCGCAACACCAGCTATTAGTGTGTTTGTTGTTATTGTTGCCGTTTGATCCTGTGGGAATGTGTGTGAGAGGTCTTGGCTGACTCTCAGGCTTGAAACCTCTGGGCAGAGAGAGACGGAAAGGAAAAAAAAAGAGGGAGATTGAGAGAGTGAGAATGCAAAGAGAGAGAGAGATGAAAGAAAAACAGACGCAGACAGTGAATGAGAGACAGACAGACAACATGTGTCAGAGAGAGAGAGAGAGAGAGACTCCAAATGCCCTGCAGCTTCTTTCTCCTGCCATTACACTGTAATTGCAAACTGTGCCACTAGAGGGACCACTAGAGACTGGCCTCCCGCTGGCCGGCTAAACCCGTTCACTGGCTCAGGTACCCGTGCTCGTCCTCAGGGCAGGAACAATGTCGTGAGATCCATTCATGCGTGACACATCGCTGCTGAGGTCGAGGACAGGTAACGGGAGTGATGCAAGCCCTGGTAGCCTTAAGATGGGAATTACTGATAAAGTATGGAGGAGGATTTAACACGAGAGAGGGAAACAGAGCTGGGTCAGACTGAGGGTGAAGGTGAAGCTCAGGGTTGTCTTGGGGTGGCGCTGCTGTTTTTGCCTCGTGGCTGTGATGGATGCACAGGATCACACATTATGATGTGGACACTGTGTGTGTGTGTGTGTGTGTGTGTGTGTGTGTGTGTGTGTGTGTGTGTGGAACCCTGTGGAATTTGCTAAATGGAATGCATGTTGTCTGCATGTGTGGGACCATGCAGTGTGTGTGTGTGTGTGTGTGTGTGTGTGTGTGTGAGTGTGTGAGAGAGAGCGCACCCATACAATCCCTCTGAAGTTTCATGGCAATACTTTCCCTGCCATACACCACATTCCTTACATTCCGCAGCTCTAAGACTTGCATGTGTGTGTGTGTGTGTGTGTGTGTGTGTGTGTGTGTGTGTGTATGTGGGGGTTACTCTTTTACCTCACCCCTAACATGGCACTTTGCATGTTAGAAAAGCAATTCTGGACATTACACAAAAACATCTAATTTCATTCAAATCTGCACACTTTAAACTCACCCTCTCTCTTATACATACACACACACACACACACAACTGGTAAATGGCTGAATTCACGTTTTGGACACAAACAGTGTACATACACATATTCTCACCAGCTCTCTTCTCCCTCTGACACCCCACCCCCACACACACACACACCCCCACACCAAAGGAAAGATCAAACTCATCACACATGCACACCACATCGGCTTATGAAACTATAAAGGGCAATCATGGGGCTACCGCTCCCATACCCTCATATCCCCTTCCTCATAGTAACCACAGTGACAGGCTGCAATTGTGTGTGTGTGTGTGTGTGTGTGTGTGTGTGTGTGTATGCGGGGGGGGGGGGGGGGGGGGGTCCTACACTGAACTATATGTCTCCAAGGGACTGCGGCTGAACATGGTGCCAATTCACCTTCACTGCACTTTACAATGTTGATCAGTGGTTGGAAATGTAATAATTCCTTTAGTAATGATGAAGATGTTGATGAAGTTGAAAATATCAGTAGTGACAAGAGTAAGCCTCACATGAATGTCTGCTGAACAGGCTGGTACCAGGGAATTTACAGAGTAAGTGAAATACCCAAAATGGGGTTAGTGTGACAGAAATCTTAATCTAACACTGCTGTAGATCTGCTGTCAATCTACACCACTCAGTGTTGGATTGGGATTAAAAAAGACTTGATTTGGATTGAGAGTGGCAGAGTGAGTTTGGCTGGTGAAAACAGAGTTTGTTTAGATTCAGAGTAAAAGGGCTTGTTAAAATTTAAAGAGAGAGTTAAAGAGTTTGTTTAGATTCAGAGTAAAAGAGTTTAAGTAAGAAAAAAAGAGCGACTTTAATTGATAGAAACAGTGAAACTGAGATTTTGGGTTAAGACTGAGCGATTGAGTTTGGCATGAGAAAAACAGAATGCATTTGGCTTGAGAGTAACTGAATGTGCTTGGCTTAATGATAACAAAATGAGTTTGGACCTGGCTAATGCCTTTGGATCGGTGCCACACAGTCTGTTATGAAAGGCATTCAGTTACTTTCAGGTCCCTGAAAAGATTTTGAGTATATTCAGTTGAGCTTGAACACAATTAACTACACCACTTCATGGCAGCATTTGCAGATTGGCATCATGGCTGGATGCACCATTTCATCATTGTCATTCACTATGGCAACGGAGGTCATTAAGGGCATCAGTTGTTGGTGGTGAGAGGCTGCAGGACGGAACCTGGTTACCGGGTTTATGACATGTTTATGTCATGTTCCACGTTGAGTGACCCGAGGTCAGGTTGAAGAGCTTAGAGAATTAATTGTTAGGGTTATCAATAGCATTGATAAGACCATCTTGCCTGGTAAATTGAAATTGGGCACTGTATGGAAAATTCATTTTAGAGTTACCAATGACCAGCTCGGTGGAGTTCAAATGTGTTCAAACACCAGCCTGGAGATCACTGTCAAAGTCTAAGGATCCAGCGAACGTCACGAACACTGCTCCAGCAGTCAAGAACACTGCAGTCAGGAACACTGCAGTCAAGAACACTGCAGTCAAGAACACTGCTTCGCTGGTCAAGTACACTGCAGTCTAGAACACTGCTCTAACGGTCAAGAACACTGCAGTCAAGAACACTGCAGTCAAGAACACTGCAGTCTAGAACACTGCAGTCTAGAACACTGCAGTCTAGAACACTGCAGTCAAGAACACTGCAGTCAAGAACACTGCAGTCTAGAATACTGCAGTCAAGAACACTGCAGTCTAGAACACTGCAGTCTAGAACACTGCTCCAACGGTGTAAACAGAAAAGAAGTAGAATCCATGAGAAGTGGTTCAACATGCACAAGGCGCATTACAAGAGGTGATTGATACGTTTGTGGCCTCAGGTAGAAGGAGATGAGTTATACAGCTGTCGTTCCATGCATGTGCAGACTCTCAGAGATAATGCAGAAAGTTTGAAGTTACGGTTCAACATGCACAAGGCACCTTACAACATAGGGATATCAATGGGCAGGAACAGAGTGGAAGAGCAGGGTTAGGGTTAGGTGACAGTTGGAAAGCATGGGGGTAAGACTACATTGGTAGAGAGGAGGCAGATGATAACCAGCTTTGTTTGCAAGTTCCACAGTGTATTGTTGTGACTGCTGTGAGACCACACATGGTGTTATATTCTGTGTGTGAGCGCATGGTTTACTTTATTGAGTTAACTCAGGGGTTTTCAACCAGGGGTCCGCGGCCAAGTCGCATTGCCTGAGATATACCGATGTAGAGCCATATTCAGTGAAGAAATTACACTGACAAGTGCTACAGGCGGAAAATGTGCGTGGGGGGAGGGGGCGTGGCGGCGGCGGTTAGTGATCTACCCTGATAATTTCACATACAGTATCTAAGTGTTATAGGCAGAATATCTGTGCAGGGGGAGGGGGCGTGGCGGTGGCGGTTACAAACACGCGCGCGCAGGCACATCAGTGGGCCGTGAATTACTTTCTAGTCAGAATGGTGGTCCCTGGGACAAAACCAGTTGAAAACCCCTGAGTTAACTAATCCCTTTTGGTTGAGAAAGCCTTTGAAAGGAAGAAGCTTAAGTAAGCGGAACTTGTAGCAAAAGCGAGGGAACGAGGTTAGCAAGGACACACAAGACCAGTGGAGATAGGTGTTAGAGGGTTTGTAGCTAACTCAACCGCAACTCCTCTATTGGATTCGAGTTATGAGGCGCTCTCAGACTGCATGGGTCCCTCGGAGGTCTGCGGCATCGTCGGTGAAAAAGAGTCAGTGTGTGTGTGTGTGTGTGTGGGTACATTTAACCCTCTGAGGTCTGCGGCATCGTCGGTGACGGTGACGGTGAGTAAAAGAGATCAGTTTTGTCCGGAATCTCGAATCCAGTCTTCGCACCACATCATCACACCAATGCAATAATAGCATTGCCACATTATCACAGCAACATGATAATAGCATTTCCATAAATCTTATAATTTGATCTAATGCATATTTAGATTTGGACTACAGCATTCTAGCAACTTTTATTCTCTCTTCTTCTCCTACAATTCACACTTACTTTGCAAAATGATTGTGTTGTGTAGCGGGCAGAGAGGGCCTCAATGACATTCCAGACTGATGGGCCATTACGTTTGCCAGTGGGAAGTTGGGACTTACCTGTAACTAACACCTATCTCATCCATATGCATGATACAGGCCACTGACTTTCAAAAGAAACAACGTCACTCCAAACTTAGTTTGGTTACTTTAGTACTTTAGTAACCAAACTACATGAAACTGATGAATGCTTTAGATACCTCTTTACATGTAACACTTGTGTCTACAATAGGGATGTCACGAGAACCGATACTTACGGTACCTTTCGGTACTAAAATAACAAAACACCGACGATGCCCATTTTTTGGAAGTACCGTAAGCACGGTGAGCGCCGATACCAGCTGTTTTTCACATGCAGATGTCATTTACTATTGTAAACGATGAAACTAGTGGAGGCGGCCAGGTGCGCAGTGTTGCCAGACTGGAAATGGCGTATCTTATCAAAGGCTCAGTTTGGAGGATAATTATCATATCTGGCAACACTGGGAAGGCGGTTGACCAATGACAGTCCTCTCTACAGTCAGAGCTCGCGCAAAAAGGTGGAATGTAAGCGAGATACCCTTTCCAAAACTACGTAATAACTAGTTTGTGAAAGACCCAGAGAAACACAAATATCCGACGAGGCCGAAAATTCCGGACGCTTTTGGAATCCCTGCCGGACGCATTTTTTAGGTCTCGAAAAGAGGACGTCTGGTCACCCTACCAAACAATGCTACCGTGTTCTTCAGACCAAAGGAGGTAATACTTCCAATTTAGCAAAGCACCTGAAAGACCGTCATCCGGATTTGTTTAAAGAATTCAAGGAGAGTTTTGATTCATATTAACAACATCCAAAGAATGCACCTTTTCTGTTTTTTTAATCTGTCATACTGAAATACACGTTACATGATGCTTAAGATGGTGGGCACTTTGCGAGTGACAGCTGGAATTTGGCCGCGACCACACTGAACATTGATTTATTTTGTATTTAATACGTCCTTTAAGAAGCTTTAGTCTTTAGGGTTGTGAAATGCTGTGAAAAATTATGCAATTTTCCCAAACTCATGTTCATCTTGTTAGCTGAATGGCTGCACTGTTATATCCACTGTTTTGTTTTTGCACAGTACCTTTTGAAAAGATGCCTGGAAGTCTGGAATGTGTCTGGGGACACTAGTTGTTGCACTATGACCATAAATTGCACTTTATTATGTGGTGATATGCTCTATTGCACATGTTTTTTATGTCTTATGACATTTTACTATCAAATATTTTAGTAAAGAAGTTCATGTTTCAAGTTCAAGTACATGGAAAATCCTTTTTATTTTTTTCACCGTGGTATCGAAAATTGGCATCGAGAATCGTGTTATTTTACTGGTATTGGTACCGACTACTGAATTTTTGGTATTGTGACACCCCTAGTGTACAATGTTCAGAGTTCAAAAGGCTTACTCCACAAACGGCACGTTTTTTATTACAATACCTCTGAAAATATATATATATTTAAAAAATGTTTAGCAAAAAGTTATAATAATGACATCCTTACATATTATTGTTGCAGAGTTTGTGCTTAATACTAGCATATGTAGCCCTATGGGATCAATATTTTTTGAAGGGGTAAAATTATAAGAATGCCAAGCTTTGCCAAACTACCTCAAAGGCCTCAGTCAAACGTCAAAGGGTTCACCTGTTTTATGTGAACTTGTTGTTGCCGCAAGATGTTTGGGTGCTAATCCGGGTTCATAATTCCGGGGGGCTCTCCCAGTCCCAGCCTCTTCCCTTACCCTAACCTGGGCTCATATCCAAGCCCTCCCCTTGCCCTGAGCCAGGCTCGTACTACTGAGGGGGTTAAACTCCTTACCCTGGATAGCCTGAGATTGATGTTGAGATAAATAGGCAGTGAGGCATGCATGTGAAATCTTTTCAAGGTGTACCTTGGGGGGGTACCTTGAGGTGTATCTGTTGTTGTATGGACACGTGTCCTAAACCACTGTGAGCATGGGCCGGGGGGGGGGACTCAACGTCTTTGTTGTTGTTGTTGTTGTTGTTGTTAACTATTATTAAGTATCCGTATGATGGTTGTAATGCACTCTGTTGTATAAGAATACTTAGGCTAGGTTGCTGGGTATGAGTCCCTGCATGTTACAGTGAGAGGTTTGGCTGCTGTGTTTAAAGTCCCCGACCAATAGCACAAGGAATTTAACATCTTTTCCCGTGTATAAACTGAAATGGCTTGAGAGAAACTGTGAGTTTGACTTGACGGCTTGAGCAGCATGGTAAGCCATAAGAGACAGTGAGTGAGAGATGGGAGTGTGAGACAGAAAAAGAGTGTGTGTAGGGAGTGAGAACAAGTCCTTTTAATCAGAGAGATGCAAGTCCAAAACAAAAAGATGGTTGCTCCAGGCAAAGGGACAAAAACGGCCATGAAGAAAAGAGCCAGGGAAGCAGAGAAAAGCAGCCAGGGAAGCAGAGAAAAGCAGCCAGAGCTGGACAGAGAAGCATGTGGCCTGTAGCTTTTATTCCTGAAGAGGGCATGTAGGGAGCGTTTACATTCCTGGAGTTCCTTCTGGAATATTCTGTCCAGTGTGAGAGCGGATGCCTTCTCTTCAGCAATCTGGCCTCCAGCAGCCAACCACACAATCCAGCCTGAACCTCAGCAAAGAAAAAAAAGAGAAAGAAAAAAAGAAAAGAAAAAAAACCCTGCACACAGTCCATCCACAAACTACCAATACACACAAAATAAAGAATCTGTGTCGCAGCAGTAAACTGTGCAACACATCCCTATTCAAGCCGTCAGAGATCTCTTTTCCTTATCTACGATGGGTTTGGGGTTGTTTGCGGACTACAGCTGCATCATCCCGTTTACACACACAGAAATGAAAACATTTGTGTATGCCTGACATATACTGTGAAAAAAGAATGCAACTGCCCCGCCACAACTGCTCAGTTTATCGCCCTGTCAGCCCCTACAACCTCATCACCGCCCGGAGTGCATTTCAGATCTATTTTTATGAGCTTACTTCTTACAAAACAAATAATTCATGTGTTGATTTATGAGTTATGTACACAGCCCAGACAGAGTAACTGGTGGTTAAAGAAGAAGAAAAACCATGGTGGTACACGTCAATCAGCTGCTGTGTTTTGAGCAATACCTACCAGACACTGATCCAGCCATCATGAACCGTGCTTATCCAAAAGACAGTTCAGACAGGCATGGCAGCTGTGTTTGCATGACTATATGTCTCTGTGTGTGTGTGTGTGTGTATTTGTCTTTGTGTCCTGTCAAATGGGTGCAGGTATATTAGAGCTGTTGAGCTGTCGACACACAGTTCAGAGATTAATGATCTTATACTGGCTGCCTCAGGACACACACACACACACACACACTCTCACTCTCTCTCTTTCTCTTTCTCTCTTGTTCTCCCCCACACGTGCACAATCATTCTCTCCATCTCACACACACACACGCATAAACACACAAAAGCACACACACACCCTACAGCAGGGGCGCTCCCACCTGTGCGCAAAATATGCACACTGCCCCACGTACCCCAGCAATGCAGGTCTGCCCCATCGTACCCCAGCAGTGTAGGTCTGCAGTTTTGTTTAGACTGGTGGCATATTGAAGGCAGTAGCGGACTTAAAGCTAGAATTGGCAGAAAATAGCAACGTGATAGTAAATTGAAATGATGTTAAAATGCTTAAAATACAAAAAAAAAAAGAAAACAATGTAGCTTAATTGAACTTTATAATGCAAAGTGGAGCCTAAACATCACTGAGTTAGCATGGTGATGCCCAGTCTGGAGTTGGTAGATGTCGGGCTGGAACTTGAGCTGGCGCAACACAATGATGCAGTAGGGATCTAATGCTGATCTATGCACCATCCTAAGAGTTTTCCCTGAAACACACTATAGACTTTGAAATTGATTCAGAGAGAGTTTTGAGGCAGTTTGATGCAACAGCGACCAGGAGATGATCTTTCGTTGTAAGGCAGGCTGAGTTTCATTCTTTTAAAGACAGCGTCTAAAACCAGGGTTGGGTTATGCTTGGTGCACATAATGAGCTTGCGATCTTTTTAGTAAGCGTATTAATCTGAACGTCTTTTATTCTTTCTATCAAAATTTGTTAAAAATCTGTGGATGCTAGCCGTCCGTCAGTGCTAGCAGCTTCACTAGCTGGCATCTGAGTGACATAAAAATAGAAAAGAAAAAAGAAAATGTACAACTGATCTTAACTCAAAACTACAGCTAAACGAATGCCAAATCATGCTTTGTCTGGAGCATGAAGTAGTATAATAAGATAATGTTACAAATCAACCGATTTTTTTCCACACGTGGCTTGTTTCACAGTGCAGTCTTGACATACTGTTCCATGCTCCAGTCACTTTCATTCACTAGTTAATAGATGCTTTCTCTAAGTTTACAAAAAATGAGCTGCTGCTACTTAGGTTGTGCATTCTTTACTTTTTTTGTGATCGACTTTTTATTGACAACGTTTATGCCATTAAGACATGTAAGACAAGAGTGTTCCAAAACTCAAATTGCATTTAACAGCTGGTGTACAAGAACTGAACATTGCACCACCCCTCTACCACCCACCTCTGACACAACTTTCTTTCAGTGTGTGTACCGTGAAGGAGAATCTTGTGGGCGCCCCTGCCCCGCAGCATGTTTCACACTACCTGTCCTGACAAACACTCGCACCCCACTTGATGACACCTAATCAGGTAGATCAGCACGGACCCTACAGGCAGCCACACTTACTGAAGCTCATTGGGTTGGAAAATACCTCCCCATACTCAGGCAAACAACCACAACGGTCTTATCAAACGTTACAATCCTGCCAACAAAATCAGCAACAAGGCCAAAAGCAACCGTGCCACAATACCGAGCAATCAGGAATAGCTTAACACGACCAGCAGGCATCCTCACTGCAGCAGTCAATCAGTAATATCATACAGAAGCAATTACTTTTGCGAGTTCAACCGACAGAAATCTTCAATACAGCATCTGTATCTGAGAGTAAGCCACCCACGTCAATGTGTGAGTGTGTCTCTTAATAATCAGGATCAGTCACCAGCCTAAGTGTGTGTGTGTGTGTGTGTGTGTGTGTGTGTGTGTGTGTGTGTGTGTGCTTTGGCGTCTAAGAGAGGCAGTGAATGCCAGTGTGTTGGTCTGTTAGTGCTGCTGGGCCATGTGCTGGATGATGCATATGGAGTTCCATTGTCGGAACAAACCCAATTCCGAGATTTACAGCATTCCAGACGGTGTTCCGCTTGGAACTCCAACTCTGGGCTTTCTTGGAAATCGTGCTGCGTTGGAGGAAGAGGAAAGCGCTGAGGCAGACGTGTGTTTGTGTGTGTGTCTGTGTGTATGTGTGTGTGTGACCTCAGCATCTGGAGCGCAGACACACAGTCAGCCCGAGCCGCCATTCACCCATAAAAAAACAGAGGATTCTGGGAAAGCGGTGCTCGGTATGTATAGCAGAGTATATGTGACTCAGGGGAGGAGCAGCAGCCTTTGCACTCTGGGATCTGTTTGAATCCTATAACATACACCAACAGCATTTACATACACATACACACACACACCCCAACAACAACAACAACAACAACAACAACAATCTCAACCTAGGAGACAAACAACAAACACATACCCACTTATATACATTCACAACAACAATCTCACTAAAACATGTTAACAGATTCACTTTCATTCCCACAATCCCCTTCAGCACACGTAGACACAAAAATACACACACAGGCACATACATTAATTTCAATCATCACAATCTCAGAGGAAAACACACATAATCCCGTTCACCCCCCACACCACTGTATCTCAACACACACACACACACACACACACACACACACACACACACGCTCACACACACGCTCACACACACGCTCACACACACGCTCACACACACAGGGTAGTAAGAGAGAAAATGTTTTAAATGTTTGCATGCAAGTCCCTAAGACACAGCGCACCCTAAACGAACGATGCCAAAAGCAAAATAAAGCAGCTGTCAGAGGCCCTAAACTCCCTCGGTTTGCCTTGGTGTTGTCTTTCATCTCACACTGTCTGTGTGTCTGATCACAGACTCAAGAGCGCACGCCAGTCTGCAGCAGACAGCCCAGAGACGGAGGTCAGACTAGCATCAGCCAACAAGAGGCCAACGGGAGAGGGCCTGAGGAGTGTGTGTGTGTGTGTGTGTGTGTGTGTGTGTGTGTGTGTGTGTGCGTGTGTGTGCGCGTGTGTGCGTGCCATCAGCCATCTTTACTCTTCACACGAAATCAGCCAAGCCTTCTAAGAGCTGCCTGGAACGGCTGCCTTGGGCCAGCTTTGGGAGGGGCTGTGCTATGGATACTAAGAACAGAAAGGTGAGGTGGGGTCGGCTTATTCAGGCCCCACTGCTATCCGTGTCCCTGTGAGGAGCGGCAGGTCTTGAGCGCTGTGGTTGGTATGAGGAGATGGGGGGGGGGGGGGGGGGGGATTGGGGGTTTGTGGGGAATCAGGTTAGGCTTAAGGGTAGCCTAGGGTACCTACCCTGATGGCTGGGGGAGTTCCGATTGGAAGACGGCTGGAAACCAGTGCCAATGAGGTTGGAAGGTTGGTGAGAGCCTGAGCGGTCCACCTTATCCTGCAGAGAGAGAGAGAAAGAACAGACAAAACATAGTTAAGAAAACCAGTTTAGATCTCACACACGCGCACAAACACCCAGACTCATACCCTTTAAACCAGGGGTCTTCAACCTTTTTCAGCCCAAAGACCCCTTGGCTGAGAGAGACACTGAGCAGGGACCCCCACCCCCGCCGCCCCAAATTTAGGCCTGATATTCATATATTTTATCTGGAACTAAGTGTCAGTCACACACACACACACACACAAACACACAAACACACTCCCCTACACATGTTTGAACATAACTTTTTTTCTCCCTTACAGTTAGCCATTACTCTGTATTCAATGAGGGGGGGACAAAGAATTGAGTAGCTTGAGAAGCTTAAGTATGGATGAAATATCTCATACCTAGTGAGAGGCCTGACGTTTGACAATTCATCACTCATGTCTTTGGCAACAAGATTCTCCCTATGAAGCATTCAGTGCGTCACACATGGCTCTTGCACCGTCTGTGCACATCGCGACACATTTTGGCCAGGGTATACCATGTTCACGGAAAAAATTGTCGATCACTTTGAAAGTCTCTGAACTCTTTTGTACGTCCATGCAGCTGCTTACAGAATATAAATTCCTCCTGCATCTCATTTTGGTAGACAACCACACAAACGCTAAAAACAGAGGGTCGTTTGACATGTCTGGATTCATCTAATTGTAGTGCAAAATAATCTGCTTTCGGGAGTTTCGCAACTAGTTGTGCCCTCACATCAGCTGCCAATTCATCAATTGAAAGGGGAAAAAAGCAAAGGGATGCTTTTCAGTTTTTTTCACGTACTCCTCCTTCCCAAACATCGTTTTTCACATATTACTAGCTGCTGGCAATATTAAACTTTCCGCAATTATGTATGGCGTTTTGGTCTGAGCGACACGTAATGCAACTTGATAAGAGGGTTTTAAAGCTAGCTCGCCAACTGTGGCTGATTGTCTGCTGGCCCTCAAAAGATTTTAAACGGGAAATATTAAATGTTTGTTTCTTTCAAGTGAGCATGGGTTGTCTCTAAGTCTAAGTGTCGTTGCAGCTTTGATGGCTTCATAGTTTTGTTTGATAGCACGGGAGAGCAAACCACGCACACTGGTAGTTTGTCACCATCGGTCTCTTTGTAGGTGAAGCCAAACTTCAGATAATTATTTGAATATTTACGTGTTTTCTACAGTTTGCGTTTTTGGGTATTAAGGCATGTTGGCATCCTCTGAAGGTAGATCATCTGAACCGCCATCAGTGCTGTATGACGTGGAGCTTTTGTTCCGAGAAATTACAAAACTTTTAAATTGTATGGTTATGGCAGGTAACGTGTTTTGGCACCAGATAGCTAAATGCATACACACATATAAAGCCTTTATATATATCTATGGCTAAATGTAGCTAAAAGTGCATATGTTGCCATGGTAATCAAATGATCGCGTGAAGATTCATGGGTAGCCTATGTATTATTTTATAAACGAATAGAAAGCAATTGTTACGATCTGTTTCAGATGAAATAATTTGGCGGACCCCCTGCAGTACCTCCGCGGACCCCCTGGGGGTCGCGGACCCCCGGTTGAAGACCCCTGCTTTAAACTCCTCCAAATAGCCTTTTATATACACACCATTTATCCAACAGGCGAGGAGGACATGTGACAGAGCGAGCGTCACACACACACACACACGGCCTGATGAGAAACAGGACAATTTGCAGCACTGCCTGAGATGAAGTATTCTGAGATTTCGATTTGTGTTTTCTTTGGATTTGACATGGTGTCCTGCACCTGGACCCAACTTGGGTCTACATCTTTTCAACACAGAACCTAATCACTGATAACATTACTTACAAACCGCACAGGCATGCACAAACACTGCACAGAAATGTGTGTGTGTGTGTGTGTGCACATATACAAAACACAGCACACAAAGACACAGGCTCACAAACAGACAGATACACAAAGACAACACCAAACACACAAACAGCACTGGAAGCTGAGGTGCAGAGAAACACTGCTTTGCAAAAAGCCACGTTGGACCGTATTTCAAGCGGTTTGCAGATCAGCGTAGTTATGTACTTGACAAAAAACATATTTAGGTGAACAGAAATAAAATAAAAAAAACAATAAAAATGATGTGTGCTTTTCACACAGCATTTCATGTGGCCTTTCTTAGAATGCATAACTGAAGTGGTTTGGTGCCTGCTGTGTCCTGTGGTGAATTCCTCCGAACTGCATGTAGAATTCGCCATAACTCTTCTTTTGCCTCTGGCTCCTGTTTGTTCTCTTGCTCGTCCAAGCGATCCCACACAGCTCCAATTATGTTGAGGTCGTTGCTCTGAGGTGGCGGGTCTAATGCTGTAAGTGTTCCATCTGGAGACTACCACTCCAAGTAGGACTTATTGTCTAAAAGAGTGTGTTCGCAGTATGTTCGCAGTGTGTTCGCAGTGTGTGTGTGTGTGTGTGTGTGTGTGTGTGTGGCATCATAAGCATTGGGCTGAAACCCCCAGTCTTTACCGATCAGCGATTCTCCGCGAGACACACCACGCTTCATCACAAGGGCTTGACGTGATCTTGGCACTCAGTGCTCTGTACGTTTGAACCAGTCAGTCAGCTTAAACGTGCCCAGAATCACCCCTGAGTCACCACAGTTTCTCACAGGAGGATACACCCAGGAGTCTCTCGCCCTCCTCTTTCTCTGGCGTACGAATGTCTTCACAAGCCAAAAGAATTCCGATTTGGATTCTCTCCCTCCATCGGTTCCGTGTTCTAGCTTAAGGAGGGTTCACCTACTGCAATCTTTTCCACTTGTTGCCTTTCCGCAAGATTGGTTTTCTTCACTGCAACACACCCCACAAGAGCAATTCGTACAAGACTTCTTGCTGTGGTCGTTGCGTGCCAGATGACTCGGTCAGATGCTGAGCAAGCACTGCACTGGATTTCCCTCTGTCCCTTAAGGAAGTGACCTTTCAGTAAAGCTCATCAGGGGCTTTCAGCTTTTTGGGTTTTCCACTACATTTTTCTAACTTCAGCTCGCAGAGTTTCTTCAAATTTCTTTATAACGGCTTAACACCATATCCTGAGACTCCAGTTGACTTCAGTCGACTACAGACTCTTTGATACCAAACCTGAACAAACTTCAAAGTATGCTTTACATAACATAACAGAGCTCTTGGTGATGGCTCAGACATTACCTAAAATTATCATTTGAAATAAAGACACTGACACATCGAACACTGAACCATGAAATGTCCTTTTTGATACCATAGATTATGACGACACGTTTCTTTCTTTACAGGCATTAAACTTAATCTACATTTGCCCACCTACCACCACCACCACCACCACTCGTCACACACCTTTAACACCAAATTGAGATTATGTGCTTGTGTTTGTGGTGTTTTTGTGTGTGTGTGTGTTTGTGGTGTTTTTGTGTGTGTGTGTGTCAGTGTGTACAGAAACAAGCGCTGCCCTCTGACCTCCTCCCCACTGACCTCAGCGCAGTTTAACGCATAGATTAGTGGCGGGGTGCTGCTGACACACACACACACACACACACTGAGGCCACTGCTGACACACACACACACACACACACACACACTGAGGCCAACACACTGAGGCCACTGCTGACACACGGGTCGACAGCGCCTCTCCAAACCAGATCAGGTCCTAATCTGCTCACGGACAAACTCGACTCTACTCGAGTCCACACAGCCTGTCCGTACGCAGTGACACATCCATCAGTCCTTTTTACACATGCTCTCACACACACATGCTCTCTTACACACACATGCTCTTTCACACACACACATTCCCTCTCTCTCTCACACTCACACACACACACACACACTTACGTGCAGTCAGTCAGTCACACTAAACTCCTAAAAAAAATGTGGCCTAATTTAAAGCAGCTCTGACAGGCAAGAAGGGAGACAAAGAGGGACACACACAGAGGAAAAAATAAATAAAAAATAAAACCATATTTTCAATTTCCAGTTTTCTACGAAAGGCGAGAACAAGGAAGTGGAGCTTCCAGGAACTGGACTCTGCCAGAAGTCTCTCCTCTCCCCTCTCCCTCCTCCCTCGTTCTTTCCCCTCTGAAAACATCTATAAAACTGGCCGAATGAAATTTACAGCTCAGCTCTGAGAAGAGGCAGCTCTAATGGCTTATACAGCGTAACCCACTGCAAAGCCCTTATGGCAAACACACACTACTGCCCTCTCTTTAACACATACACACACACACACACACACACTACTGCCCTCTCTTTAACACACACACTCACAAACACACACACACTACTGCCCTACTGCTCTCTCTTTAACACACACACACACTCACAAACACACACACACTACTGCCCTACTGCTCTTTCTTTAACACACACACACTCACTCACACACACACCTGCCCTCCTGCTCTCTCTTTAACACACACACACACTCACAAACACACACACACTACTGCCCTACTGCTCTCTCTTTAACACACACACACTCACTCACACACACACCTGCCCTCCTGCTCTCTCTTTAACACACGCACACACACACACACACTACTGCCCTACTGCTCTCTCTTTAACACACACACACACACACACACACACACACACACACACACACACACACACACACACACACACACACACACACACACACACACACACACACACACACACACACACACACACACACACACACACGCCAGGGACAACCTGCAGTTTTTTAAGATATCACGGCAATGGAACCATCACCTACAGCTACAATTACACAACTTGTCACAACTTGTCAGCAACAGGAGAGAAAACAAACTACAAAAACAAATCAAGTAAACCCCATTTCCCACAAATCTGTGTGTCTTATAACACATTAATTCACACTTACTCAAGAACGTAACCGCATTTATACACAAGAGGATTATCAGCACACCACAGAGCGCGTGCAGTTCACCTACATAAAAACACCACAGCTATAACAGACTACCTGAAAAACAACCAACCCTCTAACACACAAAGTAGATCACCCTCAGACAACTGTGACAAACTAGTGTGGATTATTGATTATCGATTTTGATCCTATCAATTAGGATGTTTCATTGACTTGTATGAGGGTGTATTATAATATGTATGTGTTTGGGAGTGTGAATATTTACAGTGTGGGCCGGTATTTATGTGCGCACTATCTATGAGGTGTACGTGTCTAAGTGCATGTGTCCTGCTCTGTGTGTGTGTGTGTGTGTGTGTGTGTGTGAGCGCGCTCCTTGGGTGCATTCCAGACTCAGAGGCCATTATGTAAACCTTAAGCCTCCAGCTGATCCTCCCTGTCAGTCAGGAGTGCCAGTTCCTAGAATGCTCAGTCATGTGACCCAGGTCATGTGACCCAGGTCGTCTACGCTCACCACAAAGAAAGAAGACAAATCAGTAGCCAGCCCACCTCTGACCTCACACGCTATAAATTACCTCTGCTGTTTCGACACACTCACACAGGGCAGCCACTTTGTGTGGGAATACACACGTGCATAAAGAAACACACACACACACACACACACACACACACACACACACACACACACACACACACACACAGTATAGATAAACAAACAAACAAGCAAAACATGCACTAAGGTACAAAGGGGCTATATCAACCCCCCCTTACACACACACACACAGGTATGAGCACAAGGGTTACACACAAATAGATCTGTATGTACTCTCTCACACACACACACAAACACACACACACAAAGAAACAGTTATAAGCACAAGAGTTACACACAAACAGATGTATACTCACACACACACAACTAGACAGGATACACTAGGATAGACACAGACAGGAAGCACAGGCCTGATTTATTCTGACATGTCAAGATCAGACATTAGATGTCGGATTAGCTTAACCATACACACATGCCTGCACACACATATGCACACATAAACATGCTTGAGTACTCATAATACATAGTAAATACATGCACATGCATATGGGGACGCACACGCACACACTCACAATCACTCACACACACACACAATCACTCACACACACAATCACTCACACACACACAATCACTCACACACACACAATCACTCACACGGGGGGCTAGTGAGAGGAAAAAAAGCATCTCAGTAAAGCTGAGCCTCTGTTGTCATTCCTCCTTCTTAGTGCTCACGCCCATTCCACTTCTCCTCGAAATCATTCCGTCTCCTGCACCAACCTTCTACTGCACTCCTCCTTCACTCCTTCCCTTCACCTCTCCTGCTTCACCTCCTCTTAAACCCTCTCCCTTCCCTTAACCTCTCCTGCTTCACCTCCTCTTAAACCCTCTCCCTTCCCTTAACCTCTCCTGCTTCACCTCCTCTTAAACCCTCTCCCTTCCCTTAACCTCTCCTGCTTCACCTCCTCTTAAACCCTCTCCCTTCCCTTAACCTCTCCTGCTTCACCTCCTCTTAAACCCTCTCCCTTCCCTCAACCTCTCCTGCTTCACCTCCTCTTAAACCCTCTCCCTTCCCTTAACCTCTCCTGCTTCACCTCCTCTTAAACCCTCTCCCTTCCCTTAACCTCTCCTGCTTCACCTCCTCTTAAACCCTCTCCCTTCCTTAACCTCTCCTGCTTCACCTCCTCTTAAACCCTCTCCCTTCCCTTAACCTCTCCTGCTTCACCTCCTCTTAAACCCTCTCCTTCCCTTAACCTCTCCTGCTTCACCTCCTCTTAAACCCTCTCCCTTCCTTAACCTCTCCTGCTTCACCTCCTCTTAAACCCTCTCCTCTCCCTCCCTTAACCTCTCCTGCTTCACCTCCTCTTAAACCCTCTCCCTTCCCTTAACCTCTCCTGCTTCACCTCCTCTTAAACCCTCTCCCTTCCCTTAACCTCTCCTGCTTCACCTCCTCTTAAACCCTCTCCCTTCCCTTAACCTCTCCTGCTTCACCTCCTCTTAAACCCTCTCCCTTCCCTTAACCTCTCCTGCTTCACCTCCTCTTAAACCCTCTCCCTTCCCTTAACCTCTCCTGCTTCACCTCCTCTTAAACCCTCTCCCTTCCCTTAACCTCTCCTGCTTCACCTCCTCTTAAACCCTCTCCCTTCCCTTAACCTCTCCTGCTTCACCTCCTCTTAAACTCTCTCCCTTCACCTCTCCTGCTTCACCTCCTCTTAAACCCTCTCCCTTCCCTTAACCTCTCCTGCTTCACCTCCTCTTAAACCCTCTCCCTTCCCTTAACCTCTCCTGCTTCACCTCCTCTTAAACTCTCTCCCTTCCTTCCATATCTCCTGCTTCATCTCTCCCTTCCCTCGAACAATCACATCCTCTTATACTCTCTTCAAAAAAAAAGAAAAAGAAATGTAAAACATCCTTTCAGTCTCTTTTCTCCTCTTCACTCTCTTCTCTCCACATCTATCTCTCTCCTGTGCTATCCTTCCTTCGGGCGGGCAGGCAGGCAAAGAGCGCAGCGCAGCCCCTTCCAAAAAACACTAATATCCTGCACCCGCTGGATTCGCGCGCGCGACCGCACCACACAGGCAGGAAAAAGCAGCGCCGCTCCTTCCAGGCAGCCAGAATGACTGTTAAGAATTCCGCGGAACAGAATTCTGGGAATCCGAGCAGATGCTATGGAACTGCCAAACGAATGACTGCGCGCTCATGTTTGCCGCTCGCTGACTTCTTCCTCACCTCTCACCTCCACATTAATCCCTTTCCCAGTCCGGGCCCTGATTCGCACCAGTAAGAAACAGCTTGTGCTGCCAGACAATGCGAGTCCCGCAATGCCAGTGATGATGCGAATCATTTCTATGCCTCGAATTGCCCCTCCCTTTTTTCTTTCAACAATGTCAAATTTATACGGTGCGGTTGCCTTTAACTGACTTTCTCTGGAAGTGGTATAGGGAGTTTCACGAAACCAAAACACTGAATGCAATAGCTTATGTGTGTTCTCCTTCATGCTCTTGCAGGATAGCGATACGTAGTGTGTTGTGTGTGCTGCAGCCGAGTTTATATTCTCTTTAAACCCCATCGAGTATGCATGTACTATAGAGCCAGTGCATACAGCAGAGTTGCATTAGGGAAGGTATGCTGTGTAACTGCAACGGGGTATGTGCGCGCGGAGTAAGTCAAGCAGGGTGTATGTGCAGTGGTGGGCCGGGCTTCCAGCCTGAGACCCTGAGACTCTGGCACTCTCCCAGAACCCCCCAGCTCCCCTCATCCAACCGCACAGAACCAGGTCAGCGCTCACTCAGGCTTATTTATGTATACAAAAGCCACGACGATGTTCAATCAGCAACCATAAACAACAATAATAACATCAGCGACGTAAAACACACACACACCCCTGCCTTTCAGTCGGGGTTACTACAGCAGCACAGTATGTACACAGAAGTGGAACTTTGTGAGTGTGTGTGTGCATGTATGAGTGTGTATAAGAGAGAGTGCCAATAATGACAGGAGCAACAAGTGGTTTGTTAATCCTGTAAGTGGTGGAATTTCCTCCGAGGAGCCACTCTTCCTCTGAAATGTGAGGTTGGCTGGCACGCGCACGCACACACACACACACACACACACACACACACACACACACACACACACAGTGAAGTTAGGCTATATCACCCACAGTTAGTCATCACCCCGATCACAAGTTAGATCACAATATAAATTTGTTATTGTAAAAGGGCTGCCTCAAAACTGTTTGGTTTCTGGAGACTCAGTGAGTAGAATGGGGGAACTGGGGAGTGGCACAGACAGCGAGTGAACGAGAGAGAGAGAGAGAGAGAGAGAGAGAGAGAGGGAGAGAGAGGGGGGGAGAGAGAGAAAGAGAGAGAGAGACAGAGAGGGAGGGAGGGGAGAGCGAGAAAGAGAGGGCAGGGAAAGAGAGAGGGGGAAAGAACAGGGAGGGGGGTACAGAGTGAGAAAGAATATAAGGGGGGAGGGAGTAGGAGAGGAGGAGAGAGAGGGAGGGAAGGAAGGAAAGAGAGAAAGGGAGAGTGAGCAGGCATGAAAGAGAGTGAGAGAGAGCCAATGGGGATGGGGGAGAGAGTGTGTGGGCATGACAGACAGACACAGGGACAGAGACAAAGACAAAGACGTCAAAAGAGAGAGAGAGAGGGGGACAGACAGGAACAGAGAGAAAGACAGAGTGTGTGCAAAAAGACAGGAACAGAAAAAGACTTAGAGAGATAAGCAGAGATAAAGAGAATGAGAGAGAGACAGAGAGAGAGTAAGAGAGAGCAGCCAGCCAACAGGCTGACGGAGCGCTCTGTGCGTATTAATAGCAGCTGCCAGCCCTTCACATGTCAACATGACAGCTGTGCAGCGCCATAGCAGCACCGTGGAGATGCTCAGGCATGTGAACATACCACAACCCCTGAGGGGTCGCTATGGCCACCGTACTGTAGCTGACCAACCACAAATGGCTGACTGACTGAAGGTGTTTGTATTTTTGAGTGCAGAGTGGAGGTCAGGGAGAAATGAAATTCCTTTCCAGTGTGAGTGCAGCATGGGGCCATTGGGGGGTGGGTGTGTGTGTGTGTGTGTGTGTGTGTGTGTGTGTGTGTGTGTGTGTGTGTGTGTGTGTGTGTGTGTGAGAGTGTGTGTGCGCTTGTGCGTGTGCACGCCACTAAATTAAGGGTTTGTGACATGACAGTTGTGCAACTTTGGTGGTTGTAGTAGATTGTGGATGCACAGCCAAGTGACACTTGAACCTTATTGTTGTGGTTAGCGGTGACTTGGTAGTTACCTGGTAGTTGGTCTGGTGGAGGAAGAAGTCAGGACACCCTGCTAAGGCCATGCTGTCCACCTGGTCCGTGTCTGCTCAGCCCCAGCTGCCTCTCACTCACTCCCAAGGGCACCTGCAGGAGTCAGAGGCACAGACAGTCTCATCAGTCTCACAGACGGTCTCATCAGTCTCACGACGCTGCCACAAATGTCTCCACTATTGGAATTGACCGAGATATTCTCCATCATTTATAAGAAAGCAAGACCTCTGTTTTGTATGAACACATTTCACATTTAAAATCAGACTTCTAGGACGTGAGGTGGATTGCTCAGAGAGGTGGGAACTTATGAGAGCGGGGGAGACTTCTGGCTTTTTTCCCCTCTCCCTGCCCTGCGCTGACCAGCCCTGCCAACCAGAGCCTTGTCCAAGACCTGACCACCAGCCCACTTCTTGAACCCCTATGCTGCCAACTGCCCACTTCACCTCAACCGGGAAGGGTCCACCATGCAGCCAGAG
>NC_045170.1:8055329-8067829 GCF_900700415.2 Clupea harengus | reverse complement strand
TGTAAACAAAAAAAACACCAGAGCAAAGCACTTATGACGTAATTTAAGACAGAGTTAAAGCCAACTTCTTACAGATTCATTAAAAAGCCATTTTAATGAGCCACTAGGTCACCAGGTGCAATAAAATGAACGTTAAATGTGATGGGTTGACTGATGCGTCTGATGGGCAAGTTGGAGCCTAAACATTTCAGAATGCCTGCGACACATATCAGTCATTCAGTCATCCAACTCTTTGGTTTTAAACGATGATCTACAATGAATCCTGCCCTCTGGAATACCCCCTTGCTATGCACCAGTACATACATACCCACAATTCCCTGGTGTACTGCACACATGCGTCACAACATGCTAAGTCCATTCATGCACGGCCTACAAGTACAAATACACTAAACTGATGTTTAGCTTCATCTTAAACACCTGATGCAACACAGCACAGCACAGGACAGCACAGCACAGCACAGCACAACACAACACAGCACTGGGCACATGGCACAACACAGATAGCAGCCCAGTGCCGTCAGTTGGACACTGCACAGAAACAGCTAGGCAAGTGAGATAAGGGAGACACTGAGAGCGGGCAGTGTCCTGACCACGTGCTCTGTGTTTCGTGTTGTAACTGCCACAGGCTACTATGGAGGCATTCTAGAGGCAGGCGAGATAACTGGTGAGCACATGTTGAATTTGATGTCCTCACTGTGTCGGAGTGAGGCTGATGTCACAGCGGGAGCTATATGCATGTATGCATGTTAGAGAGAGAGAAAGAGAGACCGTCTGTGTGTGAGACAGAGAGAGGGTGTGTCTGTGTGTGTGTGTGTGTGTGTGTGTGTGTGTTTACTATGCCAATCTTTTTTGAACATTTATAAAAACATCATGCCCTGTTGACCTTTGAGCTGGGTCAGAAACTATACTGCAAGCCAAATAACGGATTTAAAGTTACATGGTTGACTCACAGTAATTATGCATGAAAAATAGCAGCATTTACAGAAAAATGTGGCAGGGAGTCCAATGTCCTGGTGGAGTTGAAAAACTATTCTGTTAAACCACGAGGCTGGCACAGGAACCCCGGTTTTAGCCACAAATTAGCACGCCAGCCTTTCCAAGCTCTCTACGGGTGAAAACTTCAAAGTATGACAAGCCGATAAGTCAGCTTGAAAGGGAATAGAATAGCAATGGCCCGAGAACCATGACAGGTGATGAGAACCAAGGAGTCCCTTGAAGTCCTTAATGACTGCACTAAGTGATGGGTGAGGGTTGAATCCCCCCTGGTGAAGAAAAAAAGAAAAGAAAAACACTCCAGAATTTTTTGTAATTTCTGGGCCTCCCATCATTACATTTACATTTACATTTACATTTAGTCATTTAGCAGACGCTTTTGTCCAAAGCGACGTACAAGGGAGAGAACAGTCAAGCTAAGAGCAATAAAAAAGCATGGTGTAACAATAAATACTACTTTACATGAGAATTAGAAAAACAACAACCTAGAAAAGAGGAAAAAGAAGTGCAGGAATGTAACTGCTGAAGTGCAAGTTAAGCGCTAGTCAGGTGCCAGTTAGGAGGGGAGGTGCTCTCTGAAGAGTTGGGTCTTCAAAAGCTGTAGATATAGCTACTGATAAAGATAATCTTTCTTAGCAACATGAAGCTGCACCAACCACCAGTTACAACACTGACGGCCAACGGTTAACCCCATCAGAGGCTATGTGCCAAATGGTATTCCATGCCCCCCCCCCCCCCCTGTGACCCTGTAGCAGCAGATCTCTGTGGCTTATGGAAATTACCAGAGGACGCTCCTCTCCTACCCATCCACCCCGCCCCCGCCCCCGCCCCCACCGCACTCCCAGGCTCTCATGGGAACACAGCCTCAGGCCACACATCCAGCCACTCCTCGTTTAATCCAGTTATTACCGATCCCTTGCTTTTATCATTCGTTTAAAAAAAAAAATGGCTCGAGAGGACAGCGCTACAGGTCACTCTACTGACGGGAGGTTCACATCTTTTTTCCGAGAAATCAATTTCTGGCCATGGCTGTCCAATAAGGAAATGAATAGGTGTGTGTGTGTGTGTGTGTGTGTTTGGGGGGGGGGGGGGGCTTGCTTCCTGCAGTCTTTCAATGAGTTAATTAGAGTGAGACAATGAAAGAGGAAAAAAGAGCGAGATTGGCCGGACGAGAGCGAGAGATTGGGGGGGGGGGGGGGGGGGATCGGGTAGATCTGAACAAAATCAATCTGCTATGCTGATTGGGCCAAAAAGGCCTAAAGTCGGGCAGAACAGCAAAAGAGCAGAGAAAAGTCGAGTGGATTAGCAAAAGGTGTTCAAAGGGGTTGGGACACTTTGACGGACTGGCACTCTGTCAAAGGAGAGTCGGAGCTGGGTGGGTACAATGTGCTGCTCCAAATCCTGAAAATAAGGTCAGAATCTACCCAGTACATTCCAAACAGACAGACCCCACACACACTGACCACACACACTCATGAATGAACACACACACACACACACACACACACACACACACACACACACACACACACACACACACACACAACACACACACACACACACACACACACACACACACACACACACACACACACACACACACACACACACACACACACACACACACACACACACACACACACACACACTGCTTGTGATGGTAGAATGGAGCCCCATGGGTCTAGCAGTCACATGTTGCTCTGGCTACACAGGGATTCAGGCACTGGGACAACACGGTGAGAAGACTGATGGGTCACTCAACCTCAAAACTTCACCAAACACTAAAAACATGTCGGAGTACATGTCGGAACAGACTGTCTGTCAGATACACACACACACAAACACACCCACAAGCTCACACAAACACACGCACACACACACACACACACACACACACGAGGAGCACCAGCCATACGGTGTGAAGAGTGAGCAGTCCCGGGCAGAGCTCTCGTCCATCCCTAGTGTAGCCGCTGACGCTGAGAACTGGGGCTGAACAGCGTCACTGGAGGCCCTGTTCCCATTCCCCTGACCAACCACTCTCACTCACTCCCTTGCCCACTCTCACTCCCTCCCTCTCTCACACACACGCACGCACGCACGCACACACGCGCTCACACAGACACACACACACACGCTCACACAGACACACACACACACGCTCACACAGACACACAGACACACAAACTATGCCCCATTTCTCTCACTCTCTGTGAAACCAGACTTTATGTAACATCACAGTGTATACAATACCCCCTTCTCTCCCTCTCCCTCTCCTCTCCCTTTCTTTCTTTCTCTCCTTCGCCCTTTTAATTGCAGTTTCCACCCGGGAACATGGGGAAAGCATGGCGTATTGTTTATTTTTAGGTGAACACAGGGAAGACAGAGATAGTACAAAACAAGGGAGAAAAAGAGTTAAAAGAGGTAAAAGGCAGGAGAGGAAAAGAGAGAGAGAGAGAGAGAGAGTGTGTGTGTGGAGTTTTATTTTTCACACATCAGCTGGCTTAAGTTGTTGTTACAGTCGGTCAGAGGTGACAAGGGCCTAACCTGAGGTTCTTAGCCGGGCAAAGCCGGCTGACTCGGACATTTGACATTTAGTGACATTTAGTGACATTTAACACCTGGCCAGAAAAGCATTAGTCTTTTGTGGACCCGAGCAGGAGAAGGGGGGAGCATGGTGCAGCAAAGCCAGAATTACAAAAGGCCTAAAGACCCCGACACAGAGGAGTAGGGATCTATGGCGGCCCATAGGAGACACAGGCAGGAGGCTGACCCCACCCACCCTGGTAAGGTGACACTGCTGCACTCAGGCCAAGTGCTGATAAATGTCTTAAGGCTGAGTGTGTGTGCATTTGAGTGCGAGAGGCTGAGTGCAAGTGTCTGGCTGTGCTATTAAGACTAAGTGCAACATACGAGTGAAAAAGGGGGGTGGGGGGGGGGGCAGTAGCTGGGTTACCATTCAATGCATATTTCAAGAGCATTCATGAAAATTTGGCTAAAGAAATTGCGAGTCTGTGCGCGTTTCCATCTGCTGTGTGAGGCAAATTAAAAATGAACACTCTTAACACGGAGTTGTGAACAGCTGTGGGATCAAAACATAAGGTTGTCAGGGCAACAAAGGAAACATCTAAGAAATATATAATGGAATAAACCCGTTTCCATCAACCTTGGTCGCATTATACCCTATACGAATCGGAAGTCGATCCACCCCCCCTCTAGCGAATCGATTTCTTATTCCATTTACTGTTCATTTCAACCGTTTCCACTCAGGATTTCCTTTTCCAATGGTCAAAGTTTGAATCAAAAAGTTGGATAGAAACCCAGTTAGTCGCAGACTGAGTCAGCACATGCCTTTAAACACCTCACCTTCAATCCTAGCTTTTCTTCCATTGTTTAAAAGACCCAACCCCCCCTTACTAAAACAATCTGAGCTTTCCTGCTGGGGTCTGGAAGAACTAGCCGACTCAGCACCTTGCTGTGTGCCGCCATTTTCTTACACCTTCACCCCATTCTCAACTCACCACACACTGAAGGTTTCAGTCTCCCACCAGTTATCTTGGTTTTTTTTTTTTAGCTGACAGCCAACTGAAGCACAGCAATTCACTGAAAATCCCTTTCCTAAAAGGACAGGCGGTGTTGTAAAATAGTGTGGTAAGTAGAAGAATTCGTATGATCTTAAGGCATGTCATGTTTAACCATGGGGGACACCCTTGATTTCTGAACTGAATTGTGTGTGAACGAACTGAACCATCTCTGGTGGGTGAAACTGAGGTTTAACACCAGGTGATGAGAGAAAATGAACACTGTTCTCAACTGATGCTACACTACTGAAGGCTCCACATGGCTGAACTGGGATGAAGGCACAGAGCCACTAAACGCTAGCCTGGATACCAGACCGAACTTAGCCCCGCCCACATATTTTTTGGTTGGGAAATTCGGTCTGGCATTACTCCATTGAGGAGAAATTATCTGCGGACAGACATTGCCGTACCAATCAAATTGTCAAGGCGGGCTTTATACGATGATGGACAGATGATCAACAGTAACGTAACCAACCACGTCACAAAAAGGCGCTTGGTTTGAATTCGTTTACAACAAACATGGCTGCCGCTGGAGAGCTGAAATGTATAGATTCGAGTCCATTTAGACATTGTTCCTCTTTCAAAATGAATGCACTGTCAAAGAAACGCGATCAAGGCATTTGTCAATCGAAAAGATGTTTTTGCCTTCCTTCCTACGGGATCCGGTAAAAGTTTAATTTATCAGCTGGCCCTGGTCACATACTACATTGTTCTGATTGGTTGTAGGTAACCAATTGAGCGAAGAGGCATTTTTTCTCCTGGCTCGGTTGAAACACGCCCCATAATCACAGCCCAATGGAGCGATATCAGACTCATATTCTGACTAGAATTATGAGTATGACATCGTCAGGCTAACTAAACGCCCTACTTTGGCCTAACCATAAGCTCTCTACCAATGAAATAAGCCAGACAGAAGAAAAGTCTCTGTCTATCTGTGTGTACGTGTGTCTCTGTGTGAGAGAGACGGCGTTTCTGTGAGCCAGAAGGAGTGTGTGAAAGAGAAAGAAAATTAGAGTAATCTGCAGAGTTTGTTCTCTCAAAGCTGCCCTGCAAACACCAAAAAAAGTCCACTGATAACAATAGCATAAGCTCACACGCACAAACACATACACCAGTCTATTGCATAACATTTGAGAGCTGTTACTTGCTAATTCTTCACAGGGTGAAGCTGGGTCATTTAAAAGCTGTTGTTGTTGTTGTTGTATGTTGTTTGTTTTACTTATGCATATGTTACAGCATATCATACTGACATGACAAAGATAGGAGATAGAACCTCAGTCGGAATAATGTTAACTATACGGACTTCATAAAGGGGAGAGAGAGGAGAGTCCACAGGCAAACACCACAGTGACTATTATAGCGCAATACAGATCAAATTTCAATCCCTTACAACCTCAAATACAATAGAGGGGGAAGCTAAAGAACTACATCAACAGGGGTGAAATTGCAAACCTAGAACCAGTATTGTGTGCCAAAATAGAGAATGCCAAGCCGTTTGTGACAGACACTTGGGGACCAACCTACACACTGGTGTATGTTGTGAGGGCTTACTCAGTAAGGCCTACTGTCACTGACAAGACAAGCAGACCCCTAAAGACACAGGGAGAGAGAGAAAGGCATGATGGAACACATGGGTTGACAACATAGTTTTAACACCTATGTATCCCTACACTTTGCCCGAAAGTGGCGTTAAGTGCATTTGACACCTTGTACAGATTGGCTACTTTACAAAGTACCGCACAAATTATGAGGAGTCAGCAGCGATCTAAAAATACACCTAACCACGTCCACAAAGTGAGTCCTGTTTGTAAACACCAGATCACAAGTCAGCCAGACACCTGAGTTATATGGCTACCATACGGAGTGCACTATCCCACTCAAAAGTTACATAAGGTAGCTGCTACTTTACCACGCGGCTCCCCCGACAACTCTGATAACGGCGCGCATTAAGAGTAACACAGCTTGCGAAGTTAGCGATGATCATTCGTCACCCCGTGACATAGTAACTAATAACGTTGCACGCATATGCGTGTGATCAGGTGGGTCGCACCGCCCGGTGGTAGCTTAGCTAGCTAGCTAGCTATGACATTTGAGCCCTACCGACCCCTCACCCTTTATTTTCTCCGCCTCACGGCCGTTTTAAACCGCCACTTGTACGACAAAACAACATGACATCACCAAAAAGTTGTGTAAGTGTTCACAATACTGGGTCGCACAGCAACACAATTATTGAAATAGCTTACCAACAACTATAACGTGGATTTGGCCAGAAAACTCACCTCCAAAACAGCGCTCACCAAGGGACGAATACACCGAGGATATCGGGAGCGAGGAGAGTTTTTAACCACCCGTAGCCTGATTCAGCTACCCTGGCTAAGATGGAAAGGTTAACTATAACCTCAACAAATACAAAGTTGTTCGCTAAACTCTGTGTTGCCTCCCGCGGTCAGCATTCCCGAGGAGAGGCAGGCAGCGTCCACTGAATCCTCGCTCAGCTGACTCCTTCGAACACATGAGGGCAACTCCTCCGTGCCCGCCCCGTTACGCACTAGACACCTCCCAGACTCCGTCCCCGACATTTTAACCCCTTACGGACATTTCGGCTTGAGGAGGGAACCAAAATGGATTGACCCGTCAAGATGTGATTTTGTCCCAACTACATACACCTCCTTGCTCTTTAAGACATGAACTGAAAAAGTTACCTGGATAATAGACTTATATAAAAGTATTTATCGATAGGTTTCTCTCAAGCGCGCGGTCGATATAAGACTTTGCATGTGAAGTTTAGCACTCACATGCTCTGCCGTTCTGGTGTCCCGGTGTTGCGCCTGTAGCCTAGCAAAGTGTAGCATGTTGAGTTGTTTAGTCTTGCTATGTTTATGTTTTTTTTTTTCTTGCCTGTTGAATTCAGCAACGACTTTTGAAAATAGCTTCAACTACAGTACCAGACCTAGCTGGCTGAAACACCTCGTGATGTAGCCTAAGCAGTTAATTCAGTTGACAAATTAATTGTATCTATGTGCCCCCAACTACTTTATGGCCCAATGATTGGCTCATTTTTCAGAATGGGTGCAATGACATGTTCAGTCTTTGAATGTAAAATTTGTATTTAACTGGAACATAATGAAAGCTGTAAATTACATTTATTTTAACTGGTTAAGGCAAATGTGCACGGTGTCAGGCAATGGCCTAATTGTGAAAACTTATGAGACTAGTTGTTATGTTTGCTTTTGCCTACTCCCCATCCTCTTGTTGACCCCAAATACATGGCCACTCTCACACCCCTCTACAGGCCTACACACGGACAAGCTAGCTGTATTGTGAAATAGGCCTACATAATTCCTTTTAATTACCATATAATTTAAAGTTGTGTGTCATTCACACACACACACACACACACAGGCCTATGTGCAGTTCATGTTCACACTGAAGCCCTTTGTAAGCACAGCTTGAGAAATGACATTCAATAGTCATAAATGACAGTAAAAAGCACTCTATTACGATGACAATTCTATTCCTCTCTACAAGGAATTCGAAAGCGTCACTAATCGGACAACAAAAAGGAATGCCTTGGCAGCGGAGCAAGCAGCAATTCCAAAAGCTGCAGATGACAAGGGGAGGGAAACCGGGTAAGTGTGTGTTTAGAGGGGAGGGTAGTAGACATAGAAATCAATATCCGAGTCATTTCACTAAATGACATGGCACGTTGCCTTTGCTGGCAAGACTGCAGAGTCCATGGGGGAGTCTGCTTATGGCCAGGCTGCTGTTTGGTTTTGGTCGGCTGGAATGGATGAGCAGTTAGCTGACAGCAGTCCTGTTGTGCAATTGCACAGCCCGGAGGAAGATATTATCAGACTAAGCTGCAGATGCCGCTGGCAAAGCCAGCATTTCACGAGGTGTGAAAGGAAGACCCGGTGTGACATTTAAGAGCAAATTTATCTTGCCTCCTTTATCATGCTCAAAGTTAAAGTCTAATAGTAACATAAGTAAATATCATGCAAACACACACCATGTTAATAATCTATACTTTTTACATTTACATTTAGTCATTTAGCAGACTCTTTTATCCAAAGCGACGTACAAGGGAGAGAACAGTCAAGCTACGAGCAATAGAGACCTCGTGTAACAATAAATACTATTTTACATAAGAAACAAGGGAAACAAGGACAAAAAAAACTTTTAAAGATTTAAACTCAGATGGGACCATAACATTCCATTCAGTGCTTGGGCTCACATGGGTTAAACCCAGCATGTAAACACGGAGTGTTCCTAATATCAGACAGTCATGTGATTTCATGTTTGGAGACTGCAGATGTTCTGAAGATCTACTTCATTCCCATTCGTCAGAGAAAGCTCAGAGGGAGGGGTTTCTTAGAGAAGTGCTGGATATGACTACAGGTTAGGTCTGCTGACCCAACCACAGAAGGCTTGTTCTCTACAAAAACTGATACCTGTAATCTTTAATAGTCTGTGTACCACTGAGGAAAGTAGTCCTATTGTGGACAGCATGATGGGGTGGCTTAAATAGTGTTTGCTCTAAGGGGGTCCAGGCACTGGGCTCTTTAAAGCGCCTTGAGACAATACTATTGTTTTGGTGCTATATCAATACAATTTAATTGAATAAAAAGTAGACCCAAAGTTGGCCCATACACAAGCATGATGTTGGCAGACTACAGCGGTACTTAATGTAGCCTAAAACATTTAAAGGAAGAGCCACATAGCCTATGTATTGTTATTATTATTATTATTATTATTATTGCTGTTGTTACTATTTTTAGGCTATATTCAGATTAATGCAAGTGAAAAGGGAATCTAAGTTTGATGGGCCATTTGCAGAGATTTTATTTTATGTTTTCATTCTTCAATTCATCAGCTTAAAGATATAGCCTACTAGAATTATGACCCTAGTCCTTGCTGGTAATGATACAGCCTATTTACTGCTGACGGGTGATTTTGAGCGTATTCAAAGGCTTATACAACTGAAAGTGCCCTGGATCTATTCCAGATTTCAGTTGGCCCAGACTTGGTTGAAACACGTCATTAACGTGGCTTAACTACTAGTAGCCTATCAGTGGGGTCGTTTAGGAACCACAAGTTACAGCAATTTTCACTGAACATGTACCTCTGCCTATAATTCTACGCCCATCTTACTGCTCCAGTCTGCTCCTCGACAAAAGCTCCCTTCTGACTTATCTAATGCACTATACACTGGTGGGCTTTTAGCCTTTAATGAGACAGGATAGTGAAAGTAGACAGGAAATGAGCTGGAGAGAGATGGGGAGTGGGATCAGGAAATGACTGCGGGTCGGATTCGAACCCGGGTCCCGTGGGTGTTCAGACCAGGGATGCTGCTTGCGCCACGGCTCCCCTCACACTTGTGGATACTGATGCCCAAACATTGTTTACATTTCGAAGCATCTGGCTCCAGATCAGCCCACATCGGGCACTCATTTCGGTTCGGAACATGTTCGGCTGGTCCGTAGCTTTTGTTGGCCTCCACACTGCTGCGTGCGGGGCGACAGTGGTACAGGAGGTAAAGAAGTCGTTTAGTAATCAGAAGGTTGCTAGTTCGATTCCCTGTCGAAGCGTCCTTGAGCAAGACACTGAACCACCTAATTGCCCCTGATGTGCAGTGTGCCATCAGTGTAAATGGATACATTTGTAAGTCGCTTTGGATAAAAGCGTCTGCTAAATGACTAAATGTAAATGTAAATGTGTGACTTCTGCATTAGCTAGTCTAAAATGTTAACATGCAATAATTAACTGGGTTGTTATTGGCCAGTGTGCCCGGTGCAGGTACACTCACGCAGCACACTCGCATGGCTGTGTTGTATCGTGTAAAGAATTAAATTAGTTTAGTGAGCTATCTTACTCTTTCTAGTAACGTTACAATTTGTAGTTCTAGTTTAGCTGTGGCACTAACTCAAAACAAACCTTTAAGGTGGTAGTAGAATGCAGTATTTTCAACTTCCTTTGCTTCATGAATCATTGGCAACTGATTAATGGTGGTAGTACCTGATAATGCTTTCTTTTTTTCTTTGTTTTTGTATCTAATGTCCCCCAATGCAAAAGGCAGCAGGTGTGCTTTACACGGCTTAGACTAGCCAACAATCAAAACCAACATAAACAAGTGGTTGTCTAAAATTACAAGGATCATTCCCTGGAAGTCCAGTTTAGTAGACATAAATAATCCTATGATTTTGTGTTTGAGGAATTGAGGTTTGAGGAATCGGTTGCTGAATTAGAACATAATGAGGCTTCTGCGTTATAGGCCGAAATGGTCTGAGTTCCCAGGAATACTATGTGTTTGGACACAAAGGCTTTTCTTTGGTTGTGGGCACTGAAACTCCCTCCAAACTGTTTCCCCCGTCATTGAAGTTTATGGGCTTGAAACGTGTGGCAAAGTTTACTCAGCAAGTCACTTAAAGTCAGGTTGTGAGATCAAAGATTTCTAGCCGTCCACTAATCCTCAGAACATGATCTTTTTTTTCCTGCTAATAACTGAAAAATTCCACTCATTCTTGCTGGCGAGCTGGTTGGAGAACTCAAGAGTCTTGAAAACCAACATTGTTCTGGTACGTACAGTGCTAGCATCTGCGTCGGTCCGAAACTCAGCGGCGGCTGTTTGCTTTGGAACCTAGGTTTGTGGCACACCTCCGCTGCATACTGCCTGCCCAGCAGCTTAAGAATAGCATGCTGAGAAACTTGAATACAGCATCTCTCTCTCCCTCTCTCCCTCTCTCTCTCTCTCTCTCTCTCTCTCTCTCTCCCTCTCTCTCTCCCTCTCTCTCTTTCTCTCTCTCACTTTCTCTCTCTCTCTCGCTTTCTCTCTCTCTCTTTCTTTCTTTCTGTCTCTCTCTCTCCATTTAATTTTGTGTTGGTATATTGGTGGGTAATAATATTGACACGTTCTTTGTCCTACACCGGTAAATCTCCTCTGTTCTCTGGAAAAGCAAGAAGTTTTGTCAGTTTAATTTACAAACTCAAAGTGGTTTTAGTAGATAAACTCATGAATGAATGAATAAATAAGTAAAATGCAGTTTTCCAGTAATGACACTAATTGACAATAATTCCAATTTAAGCTTTAGACAATAACTTGCTTTGCTTCTTTTTCAGCAGCAGGTTTCACAGTAAAGGTAAACGTGACTATTTTTTGTAGGCACACCTTGCATTTATCCGACATATCATTGAGGATAGTATGACTGTGAACAAGGGGCAATCCTGTGCTGGTCGAATGTGAAAATGCTGATAATAAATTAAACTACATGTTTTGAACATTTAGCTTCACCCCATATCCATCAAGAAAGATAACATCAGAAATGCTGGTTCTCCATTATTTGGAAAGTCCACTGTAAATCATAAACACACTCTGTTGACGCTGTGTTGACAATGAGGAATAATAATAGGCTTAGGTTCTATTGTTTTGGTCGGGTTGGGACAAGTTGTATTAGAGCTAATTGACAAGTATTGTTGAAGGTTTGTTGAGTAATTGTTTAAAAGCGGCTTATTAAAGGGGTGATTATCTATAGTGGATTATGCAAATCGAGTGTAACCTAAACGCTTTAGGCTTTTTTTTGTGGTAGTGATCTAAATGTCATACGCTTGCTGATCCAAAAGGAATTTTGAGTGGTGTGGACCACTCCCCATTAGATAACCCACAGTGAGCTGATTTACCACAAACAGGCCTTTAATCAATCTCCCCTCTCGTTCCTTATCTGCACTTATCTTTAGCTATCAAATATATGCAGCCAAAGGGCCTCGAACCTACTAATAACTAGCCACTCTCATTCAAAAAAGCCTGTAGCTCGCATAACTATACAAAGAGGGAAAAGACAAAGTCCTGAAAAGATTCTTTCATGAATAACACTGGTAGATACTACACAAAGCATAGTGCTATCTGATTTTATAATGGAATGGAAGAGGTTTTCT
>NC_045170.1:8009334-8049334 GCF_900700415.2 Clupea harengus | reverse complement strand
GGAGCAATACAGAAGCAAAGCAAATGGGTGTAGATCTGTCTTTTGGAAAGAAGAACATTTATTTTCTGGAACGCACAAATTATGAAAAAGGAAGGGAGTGAGAGACAGAAAGAGAAAACAGTCAAGGGATAGGGGCTGGGTTAAAGCAAGGGATAGGGGCTGGGTTAAAGGGATAGGGGCTGGGTTAAAGGTCAAGGGATAGGGGCTGGGTTAAAGGGATAGGGGCTGGGTTAAAGCAAGGGATAGGGGCTGGGTTAAGGTCAAGGGATAGGGGCTGGGTTAAAGGTCAAGGGATAGGGGCTGGGTTGGAGAAATGAATTGACACACTCATTCCAGGGCTGAGTTCTGGCAGTCTTTCAAACTTACATCTGTTCATACATCTGTTCATACATCATAAGTTCATCTTTCTCTCTCTCTCTCTCCACCTTTCTATCCCTCTATCTCTCTCTTTTACCTTTCTCTTTTCTCCCCACCTCTCTCTATCTTTCCTCTTCCTCTCTCTCCTCTCCCCACCTCTCTCTTTCTCTCTCTATCTCTCTCTCTTCTCCAAACCTCTCTCTCTTTCACCTCTTTCTCTCTTCTCCCCACCTCTCTCTCGTTCTCTCTCTCTCCTCTTTCTCTCTCTTCTCTCCCCACCTCTCTCTCTATCTCTCTCTCTCTCCTCTTTCTCTCTCTCTCTCCTCTCCCCACCTCTCTCTCTATCTCTCTCTCTTCTCCCAACTTCTCTCTCTTTCTCTGTCTCTCCCCACCTCTCTCTCTCTCTATCTCTCTCTCTCTCTGTCTCCCCACCTCCCTCTCTCTTTCTCTCTCTCTCACATACACACAGCAGCCCAGGTGAGAGATGGTAGGGCAGGAGTTCAGTAAACAGAACATCTGATAACCGCACACAAGGGGTGACAAAGCCAAGCTGTGGTCTATGGTTTCCATTCTTGCAATCTGTCTCTTTCTCCACAATCTTTCCCTTTCCGCTTTCCAGTCATTCCCTCGCTCATTGTGTCTTCCACTCTCCCTGGTCATGTGCCAATGGTAACAGGATAGTTGAAATGACTGGGGCTGAGTCTATAATGAAAACATCCTCCCAGCTGAGCTAGATAACGAGAGCAGGAGAGAGAGAGAGAGAGGGAGAGAGTTTAATTAATCAACCATAAATAACGTACTCTGTAAAGTGCCTAAGACAGAACTGTACATGCTGTGCCCTCCAAGCTTTCACAATTCAGCACACAGACACACACCCACACCTCCCTTTACACACACACACACACGCACACACACTCAACATTACCTTACAGAACCCCACTGTCCTTATGGGCCCTAGCAATGCTGCTAACACCACTACTGATACTACTACTACTACTAGCTGCTGCTAACACCACTACTGATACTACTACTACAAGCTGCTGCTGCTAGCACCACTACTGATACTGCTACTACTAGCTGCTACTAGCATCACTATTGATACTACTACTACTAGCTGCTGCTAGCACCACTACTGAAACTACTACTACTAGCTGCTGCTTCTAACACCACTATACTACTACTAGCTGCTGCTAATGCTACTACTGATACTACTACTATTAGCTGCTGTTAGCACCACTACTGATACTACTACTACTAGCTGCTGCTAGCACCACTACTATTACTACTACTACTAGCTGCTGCTAGCACACTATTATGCAGTTCTTCCAGGATTTTATCCACAGAAAAGCAATATATCCACAGAAAAAAGCAAAGTCATGGAATTTCTGCATTATCTGCAATTGTTTTTTATTATTATCAAAATAATAGCAATGTTTATTACAATTTTTGAGAATTCCTGCAGCAAATTCAGTCACTTTTGGTCGCAACAATCACATCAAACACTCTCAAGATCCTGCTGGGACTGATTATTATCATCAAACCTGCAGGCCTATCTGGCCTGTTCTTCAGTGACTGGCATTCTAATCCAGAAGTCACATGACCAAACTGACCCATCTACTGTCCCATTAGTCACTATTTATGGCTTCACAAAATGTCACCAGCAGCTGTAAATGCAGCAATGAGATTGGGAGGCTCTGCACTGGCCAATCAAGGTGCGCCAATACATCCAGCCATGTGATTTATTGTCAAATGTGCTTCCATGGTGACAGATCTTTACATCTGAAGCCTCATGTGAGTGGCTGTGTCTATGAGGTAGAGGCCTGTAGATGTAAAATAATTAAGCTAGCTAATTGGTCGCTCGGTTCCCCGTTGACACCTAAAAATGAAAATGCATCATTAACTACCATGAGTTTGAGAAAAGAATGAAAATGTAGTACACACACACACATGAAAAGACACACACACACACACACACACACACAAGACAAATGCAATCTCATGCAGCATAGTAACAAATATACTGTTAATATCTCTGTCACTGAAGGCAGGTTGAGACGTTGCCCCGCTCTCTGCTCCTCGTCTGACTGTTGGCTTTATAATGCTGAGATGTTGGTTGGACGCACGTGTCTCCCGCTCCATTCGGCTTCATGACCCAGCCGTGTGTGTGTGTGTGTGTGTGTGTGTGTGTGTGTGTGTGGTGGAGGCCTCGCAGTAAAGGTTGTCCGTCGTAAACACCGTTCTGAGCCACCTGATTGGCTGGTGGCCACCTGAGCCAGTTGCCCTTAATAACGTTCCCATAAACCCTTGGTGACCCTGTCCCTCTGGATGCACCAAGATCCTGAAAAGCCTGTTAGACCAGAGTGTGCCTCTGTATGAGTGAGTGTGTGTGTGTGTGTGTGTGTGTGTGTGTTTGTGTGTGTTTATGTGAGTGTGTGTGTGTGTGTGTGTGTGTGTGTGTGTGTGTGTGTGTGTGTGTGTGTGTGTGTGTGTGTGTGAGTGAGTGAGTGAGTGTGTGAACTGTATAGTGTTTTAATTGTGGGTTAGGCCAAATCTTGTCATTTTTGTTAAGGAAATACTGCATATAAGAAAAAATAATTAAACCCTTCTGTCTTTCATTAACAGTGAACAAAAACAGAAATGAAATGTACTGACTCAAAAAAACAGAGCATATTACTGTGAGATCACACAGAGATTATGAAGCAAAGAACAGCTAACCAATAGATCAACTGGGATTACACTGATCCACTGTAACCGTACAACACAAATTATGCTACCCTTAGTCAACAGAGCAAAAGAGAACATATCACGTCTTTAAGTATCATAACGGAACAATTGCTAATCGCTAACGATATGCTAGCGGCTAAAACTAACAAAATCTCTTGAAATGTGCTGACTTTGACATTATGACAAACTAGTTAGTCAACAACTGTCCTAACACAGTCAAACATCAAGCAAGTGCAACACACAAGACAGAGCAAGACGACAAATAAGCTACTTACTAGTAGTTCGGCAGACAGTAGAAACCGGGCGGCTTAAGGCAAACCTACATTTAGCAGTAATATGCCTACGGACCCTGGTATGACAATGGCACGGAGGCGATTCTCCGTATTAAAAGTCATTGTAGCGCCCCAATTTTTTTAAAGCTGTTATTTTAAGGTAAAACTGCTTATCCTAACCCTAATCCTGATGTACAATTACTGCATAATGCCACTTTAACAGAGTATAGAACAACCCAGTGGTGGACTGAAACAATACTTCAGGCCGAGCATTTGACCCCATCCCAGGCCACCCTGTTCATGCAAATCACCAGATCGCTAATTTTGTAGGCTAACCCTATTTGTTGATGTAATGGATACCAGACTAGTTTGGCCGCTATGTTCACCTGGGAGGAAAGTTATCCAGATTACAAAATATATAAAATTTGGGACTGGCCAACGAGTATATCTTTATCTATCTGAATACTGAGTTTTCAAGGTTTGCTATGGCTGTGGGTGCACCCTCAAAAACTGATACAGCAATCATAGCACATACAAACGTACAAGGCTACACACACAAAACAATTAGCGTACATTTTTTAAAAAGAGAATGAGATACAGAGTTTGCTCAGATGGCTTCAAATGATTATCTTTATATTCAAGTATCTTCGTAACTTGTAATGTTATAGTGTACTTGCAGATGGCGCAAATTATATTTGTGATAAGAGTTTTGTTCATGGATGCATTGTGGTTACGCTACTGTAGCCTGTGTTGCTGTACAGTGTGTGCACGATCCCTAGCTTATGTGACATGACCGAGAGCAGGCAAGTCCATAGTCCAGGTTTACTTTTTTTTTTACTAGTTGAAACATATTGCCTTGAATGTCATATGATATAATTCCTCCACAAAGACATACAAACTGTAGTTTATGGACTGTTGCGTCACACTGGTATTAGCTGCTTAGCTAGCTATGCTGGGTATGTCGGGTGTGTGTGTGTGTGTGTGTGTGTGTGTGTGTGTGTGTGTGTTTGATCCGGTCCCTTACTGGTGTCGCTTATTTTGTAGCATTTAACTGCCTCTCTGGCAAGAACTTTTCTCTTTTTTTATTCCGTCCCTCTCAGCTTCACCTCTCCTTTTCTTCTGACTGTCCACATCCTGACAAAAGTTTCCTCCAGCTTGGTGGCTAACTCTGTTATGGCACAGTTCACAAACCAACATTGTGGTGCTTTACTGCCACATACTGGGTTGGACTATGCGTATTTGTATGTGTATGTGTGTCTGTACGGCAAGCCACTGGGGACATCGTGGAGTGTGGTGTAGATTCGTCTGGCCTGCAGTTCTCATCCCTTGACTTCTAGTAATTAAAAACATGCAGTGCTTTAACCACTGTTGTACTGAAATCTAGAGCATCCCGTTGGCTGGACATGGTCTGTTGCAAACCTCTCTGCCAGGACCAGCTCTGAGCACATCCATGAGCTGACCTCTCTGCCAGGACCAGCTCTGAGCACATCCATGAGCTGACCTCTCTGCCAGGACAAGCTCTGAGCACATCCATGAGCAGAGGAATATTCCAGCTGCTTGTGGAACTGGAGTTCAGGGAGCGAGTGCAGAACCACAATATCCCCCCTGGTGCTGGGAAGGGGCTTCACAATGGCAAAGCTGTAAATATAGACCCAGAGCTGCTGCGACGGCAGGAATACACAAACACACACGCACACACTGGACACACACACACACACAAACACACACACACAAACACACACACACACACACACACACACACACACACTCATGCACAAACAAACACACTCACACACACACACTCATGCACACACAAACACACACACAGGCTAACTTCCAACACACTTCCAACACACACTCTGGTACACGCAAACCATGAATACACAAACACACACATACAGGCTAACTATTCACTTCCAACACACACTCAGGCACACACAAACACACACACAGGCTAACTATAACTATTCACTTCCAACACACACTCAGGCACACGCAACCATGAATACCAACGTGCACAGCAGGTTTTGAATCTTGAGATCTCATGCAAAAAAACTTAGAAATGTAAAGAACTTAGAAATGTAGGGGCAGAAAATACAGACATTTACATAATGTGAGGAGAGCTTGTAGTTTTACTTTACTTTACAACTTACTTTTACAGTTTCAATGTAGTTTTCCAGAAGCTAGAGTTAGCAATTCTTTGTGCATGAGTGTATGACTCCATTTATTTACTGTAAGATTAGAGAAAACTAAAAATCCCCAGCAAATCAAATACAGGCGGAAACAATTATCCCTTTATATAAAAGATCATTTCTGACCGGTGCACAAACAAGTGCACACACATAAACACCCAACAAACACACACACACACACACACACACACACATGATTATTCATACATTCTCTCTGTCTCTCTGTCTCTCTCTTTCTCTCTCTCTCTCTCCCACACACACACACACACACTCACACACACACACACACACACTCACACACACATACTCTAATGAATATGTGCATGTGATCCGTTGCATAAAGGATCAAACAGTAACAGGTCCTACTATAACATTATCTCTCAAACCGGAGGACAGAATGTTCTGGAAGCTTGTAAGAAGAGGAGAGGAGTCCAGAGACTGAGGGCCTCTGGACCACAACAATGACACCAGCTCTTTAGGGCACAATTTATAACAGCAAAGTGGTAAACACAGATACGCAGATTGTTGACATGACAACGGGGAACACAAACACACTTTCACATCATCACAGCAGGGAACACACACACACAAACTTTCACACACAGTCATTCACCTAAGCGTGTATATACACACAGAGTCAACACTTACAGCTGGAGCACAAGATGAGCTGTTGAGACTTTTGTCCCAAGATAAGATCAATAAGCAGGCTTATTTGTATCCTCCCTTCTTAAGTATCTGTCGATTTGGTTTAGGCCCACACTACAGGTCATATTTAGTGCACACTCTTTGATACACATTCATTTGCACACAATAAAGCATTTATACCCACACTCAGATGCATACAATATCCACACACTCAGACACAGGTAGGGAGATGGGCTTCAGTGGAGAGATTAGGTTGCCTTTGAAACACAGTCATTAATATTCACTAATGGCCAGTTGAAAATGTCAGCATTACGTTCATTTTCCATTGACAAAGATACCAGATGAGGTTCAGACATTAGGCATTAACTGCAAACACGTGTGCATGTGCATGGGCATGCTTGCCTTTGTGAGTCTCTGCATGCAGTGAGCGCATGCATATTCATGTATACAAATACAAACACACTCATTCACTCAAACGTGCCTACATATTCTCATATAGGTGTATGGGAGGACACATTTGTGAGCCTGAGTGTTCGTGCACTAGTGGTGTGTGTGTGTCTGTATGTCTGTATGTGTGTGTGTGTGTGTGTGTGTGTGTGTGTGTGTGTGTGTGTGTGTGTGTGTGCCTGTATGTGTCTGTGTGTCTGAGTGTGTGTGTGTGTATGTGTGTCTGTCTGTGTGTGTGTGTGTGTGTGTGTGTGTGTGTGTGTGTGTGTGTGTGTGTGTGTGTGTGTATATGTGTGTACAGGTTATGTGTTTGTGTGCGCGTGATTGTTTTGATGGTCTACATTTTTACAACTGCCCTCATGACGTTTGCGTCACATATCATACTCACACACACACACACACACACACACACACACACACACACACACACACATCACACTCTACTGCTCCCAACATGATTATGGCCATCTTACATAAGGATTTTTGAAAAGCCAAATTAACATTCCAATCCAAACGTCAAATCAGTTTTCCATAGAGAGTTAAGTACACACACACGGAAACACACAAACACACACACACGCGCACACACACACACACACACACACACACACACACACACACACACACACACACACACACACACACACACTCCTGCTCTTGTATGCTGGATGTGGAAGGGGTCAGCAGGATTTCCCTCTTAGCCACTGTAATGGAGGTCCAACACAAAAACAAACATTTTGTCCCTGTGTGTTTGAGAGTGTGTGTGTGTGTTTGAGAGTGTGCGTGTGTGTGTGTCCCTGTGTGTTTGGGAGGAAGCATATGATGGTCCCAGTGACGCAGGTGTGTGTCTTATGATGCAACAAGTGTGCGTCTGTGTGTGAGTGTGCGTGTGCGTGTGCATGGGTGTGTGGTGCTTGTACGGTGTGTGTGTGTGTGTGTGTGTTTTCATAGAAGTTTCAATGACGGATAACAATTTATACTTAAATACATTAATCTCTCTTTCTCAAATATTTTGGTAAAAAAATAACTAACTAGTTACACAGGATGGAATATTAAAAAATATTTTAAAAAATTGTCAAATTATTCACAATTAACATAGTGGTCCAGTACACTACCTCTGTTAAGTCTTTGGGCCCCTAAAACACTTGCATTGGGCTAGTGCAATCTAATCTTAAAACAGAAAGAGTCACAGAAAAGCAAATTTAATTGTGTGAGATCTAATTAGTTTGGTCTACTCAACTAATATACAGTACAATTTCAGAATTCAGTAATAATTTCACAATTCTGCGTCTGAATAATCTTTATACCTATTTCGCAACCATACTGTTGTTTTCCATGTGACATTTCAGCTACACATAAAGGTAGTTGAAGTCCAATGACATGGGGCCTGATCAATTATTTATATTTTCTTGTTGGTTTGATTGTAAAACTTCCTATCCAAAAAAGATTCTTAGATGGTGGTCCATGCTTTAATTTCCTCCAGGCTTCCAGCATCACTTCTTAAGTAACAAGTAGACCACAATGCGGTAGCTAGACTTTTAACTTAGACCATGACGTTTCACCACATTACGGTATACCAGTTTTGGCAGAACAACACTGGCTCCCAGATGTTGAGATTTTATTGTTGTTTTATACATTTTAGTCTCTTTAGTGTTTTTCATCTCTTACTCTATTGTTTTATTCTTGTTTAATTGCATCGTGACCTCAGCTGGAAAGTACTTTGATACACCTTTTGTTGTTTTTAAATGTGGTGGGCGTAGGCTATATAAATAAATGTGACTTGACTTGACTGTAGAATATTTCCTAGGGCTGTATAGGTGCTTGTAGGGTGTTTGTTTAAGAGCAGCCTTGGTGCTCCTCAAACTGTACCAAAGTATACCTGCAGGTACCCTATCCTCCTATAGATGTATGCAGGTACCCTATCCTCCTATAGATGTATGCAGGTACCCTATCCTCCTGTAGGTGTATGCAGGTACCCTATCCTCCTATAGATGTATGCAGGTACCCTATCCTCCTATAGATGTATGCAGGTACCCTATCCTCCTATAGATGTATGCAGGTACCCTATCCTCCTGTAGGTGTATGCAGGTACCCTATCCTCCTATAGATGTATGCAGGTACCCTATCCTCCTGTAGGTGTATGCAGGTACCCTATCCTCCTATAGATGTATGCAGGTACCCTATCCTCCTATAGATGTATGCAGGTACCCTATCCTCCTGTAGGTGTATGCAGGTACCCTATCCTCCTGTAGGTGTATGCAGGTACCCATATTAAATTGATATTTATAATAATGAAAAAAAAAAAAACATTTATCAATACCCTCATTTCCCATGGGCTCTCTTTGTGTTTTTGTGGGTTATTCTGTGTTTTATGGTGCGACAGGGGCCATATGTTGTGTGTGTGTGTGTGTGGAGGGGGGGGGGGTGTTTGTGAGTGTAATATTGGTTTACAGGACCTTGCTCTTACACAAAGAACTATTATATCACACAAACCTCTCCCTGTGCACCTTCACCTTTCACCTTTCACCTTTCACCTTTCAGTACTGCACTCCTCCCCTTAAACTCCACTAGACCCTTTACCCCCGTCACCGTTTCGTTCAGGACTCTCCTGGGTGAAAGGTGAACTTGGCAACAGTCGCCACCGGTGATGGGGGGGCTGATATATTGAGCGCACCAAGTGCTTCCTTTTTCCTGTTTGGTGGCGGTTTCCCTGGCACTGCCGGTAAGAGGAAGAGGAGGATTGTGGGAATGGAGTGCTGCACTTCCTGCTTTTGTTCTCTGCAGGAATGACGAATGGAGGAGAGGATGAGGCATCTTCTGAGAAAATATACAGACACACACCACACATAGACCTACACACACACACACACACACACACACACAAACATGCACACACACACACACACACACACACACACACACACACACACATCACACATAGACCACACACACACACCACACATAGACCTCCACACACACACACACACACACACACACACACACACACACACACAGAGAGATACAAACATGGACTCTCTGTCTTTCCCTCTCTGACACACACACACACACACACACACACACACACAGATAAAACATAGACTCTCCCTCTTTCCCTCTCTAACACACACACACACACATAGACTGTTCTCCTTTCCCTCACACACAACCACAAAGAAACACACACACACACAGGAAAAACATGGAATCTCTTTCTCTACCTCTTAGTCTCACATACATACACACATATAGTATGAACCAACCACTAATGGTGTGATGAACACTGAATAAAAATAGGACACAATCTTTTGTCAACATGTAAATCTGCTTACACACAAACACGTATACACACACACACACACACACACACACACATACAAAGACACAGGCAAAGATACGAGTATATAAATACATTTAGTTTAGTAGACTTTTATGTGTGTGTAAAACATCCTTACCTCCCAACTGCCTGGGCAGTTAATCCTTAAAGTTGCATCATTTAGACACTTTGAAATACTCTGATTTAACAGAATGTGTTGATCTAAGGTGGTGACCGTGCCAACTAGGCAACCTTTTTTTTTATTTTAAAAAGATGACGTTAAACATGACCGAAGGTGAAGATGATAACTGGTAAACTTCAGTCACCTGCTGTAAACATGAAGAAGAAACTGAGCAATGCTGCCATCATGTGGTCAATATCTAGTAATGCTGGTTGAATGTCTTCTGTGGTATGTGGAATAATGCAGGAATTTGAACACTGGTTGTTTCTTTAGAAATTCATATTTGATTAGGCATCCAGTAAATATTTTTTTTTGCACGGTGAAGTCCTTTTAGTTAAGCCCAAATATATTAGAGTTCAAAAAGAGATATTAGAGAATGTTGAAACGTACACGCACCTTCAGATCTGATGTCAGAAAGGATCACAGTCAAATGCTACCAATTAAAATAATTGTGCTGCCATTTTGCGTGTTGTCTAATTTCATACTGCATGAGCCCAAAGAGGCGTCCTTCTGATGACCTAAGGCAGGTAGGGGTAGCCATGTGCCCTAAGAGGTGTCCTTCTGATGACCTAAGGCAGGTAGGGGTAGCCATGACAACCACACTGGGAATTAGGGTTGGAAAAGTGCTCTTGAAAAGTGTTCTTGATATAAGTCTTAGTAAAAAAAATAGGAAGTTGGAATTTGGGGGGGAAATACAATTTATAAATATAAATAATAATATAAATATATGTTCTTCATATAAGTGTAAATACTTGCAGAAAGAAAAAAAAATGGAAAAAGTTGGTATGTGCCTCTGCAGGCCGCCAGGAACTCCTTTAGCTCTCTGTACCATGTGCTCTCTCTACCATGGGCAGAAAGGGTACTAGTCTTAGACCACATTTACACATAGCCGGGTATTTACAGAAACGAATATTTCTGCCTCTCTGTTTTCAAAAATAACGTCGTACACACAAGATCGTTTTCAAAAAAGTTTCTGTTTACATAAATACGCCCCGAGCTGATTATTATTAGAACGGCCGATCTAGACAGACCGAATGCGTTTGCCGTTTTACGTAGTCTACCCTCATCAGATAAATAGTATAGGGTGAGGGCAACTTTTTTAACTACACTGACCCGCGACCGCATGACAGTAGTCTGACCTTCTATGGAGGGATGCAGTAACTCCGAAAGAGACAGTAGTGATGAGCGTGACATTCGGAAGTTCTCATGCCATTCCTCCTGGAGGACGACTTCTTTCTCAAAGTTTTACCACCAATACAAACAGGCCAAACAGGCGTTTGCATTAACGTATAAATGAGCACTACCTTAATAGCATCCATGATCAGTAAGCAAACTAACTGTACACATAGGACGCTCACATGACGTGATGCATTTTTAGTCGCTTACTGTGACGTTTGAGAACCTAAAACTCCATTTGACCTAGTGCACACGCAAACACAAAAACTGAGTTTTCAGAAATCTCCACTTTGGACGGAGTTTTTAGAAATGATCGTTTTCCATGATAAAACCTCCGTTTTCGTGTAAATGAAAGGCCAAACCGCATGAAAATATATGCGTTTTCCCACCGTGCAAACGGGGTCTAAATCCGAAGCACTGAGGAACTAGTTTTACTCACCAACGAAACACAGAACCACAGTAAAGATATCCACAAAAGGCCGGGGCTCTATTCGTCGTAAGGGCTGAAGCTAAGTTAATCAATTGTCCTATTAGCCCGTTAACATTAGCGAGCTGATTGAGAACAGGATATATCGGCTCGTCAAAGGCTGGTCCGCCTCCAAATCATGTGGTTAATTTCAACCAGGCTAAACTTATCAGGGCAATTGCGCGTCCTACTTCAAAAGGCAGGAAAGGTCGATCACCAAAACAATGATTTTCTAACGGTATAATGGTTCTAAACTCAAAGAAAAAGGCTCTTTTTTTCTCCGCTGGCGAGCAGGAAAGGAACATGAACGCTTATGAAAAATACAAGACCATAATCATGGCAAAATCCAACACCGCCACCGCTGTGAGAGCAAGACAAGAAGAGGTGTGTGAGGATGTCTATGGGGTGATATCTATGTATGAATACATGATGGCAAGTGTGATCTGGTACAGAGGATAGCGCTGCCGGTTGGAAACTGCAAGGTTGCTAGTTTGATTCCCCTCACCTCCTACCCCGGTGTAGTTTTACATTTCCTTGTAAGTCGCTTTGAATAAAAGCGTTTGTTAAAGCAGCACTAAGGAGTTTTTGGCTTGGAGCTCCCCCTAGCGGCAAAACCTGTTGAAATGTGCTTTCCTCAGTTCCGGTCGTCGTGAACATGGAGTAGACGCATTTACTTCACGCTCCCACCTACTTTATAAATGTATATAATTTAGCCCCTTTTTCCTACCCTACGAATACTCACTTACAACTTTTAACCCCTAATAATCGTTCCTGTGAGAAGATGGCCACGAAAAACAGCAGAAATAAAGAAAGAAAGGAAGACACTACTGCCAAGGATAGCGTAGCTGCTGGCCGTTCTGATATGGACACCATAGCCGCCATGTTAGAAGAACATAGAGCGGCCCTTTCGACTGAATTCAGATCTGCTTTCTCAACCCTCGAGACCAAACTAGACACGATGCAATCAAAAGTAGATGACCAGGACATTCGTTTGCTATCTCTTGAGGCCAATGCCAATGCGGTCAGCGATAGCATTAGGGAATTGGTAACTAGCTGCTCAGCCCTAGCCAACGACAATGCTAAGCTACAGGCAAAGGTGGTGGATTTGGAGGGACGTAGCAGAAGGAATAACATACGTATCATTGGCCTACCTGAGTCAGTCGAGGGCTCACGTCCCACAGAATTCTTTGCTGGGCTACTGGTGGAGGTGTTGGGGGAAAATGTCCTGCCTTCAACACCAGATTTAGACCGTGCTCATCGTGCCCTCACCGCTAAGCCAAAACCAGAGGATAAACCCCGATCAGTTGTCATTTGCTTTCACAAGTTCCAAGTTCGTGATCGGGTGATACGTGAATCCCGCAAGATGAGAGGTAAACTCCAGTATCGTGGCAATCCAATTCATATTTTTGAGGATTACAGTCCGGATGTTTTGAATCAGCGATCTGAATACCGAGATGTCATGAAGGATCTCTACAACCTTGGCCTCAAACCTACTCTGCACTACCCAGCTAAGCTGTTTGTCACGCTTGATAAAGGCAAGAAACGGCTATTCTCTCCCCAAGAGGCTCAAGAGCTTGTGTCTTCGTTAAAACGTCCACGGCCGAACGAGTAGATGGACAGCATGGATACAGAGATTTCAACAGCCATACCACATCACAGACTTTAGGCGACGAGATCCAACGTGTGCTGTCAACCATACGATCTGTGAGTTTCTGACTAGACGTGAGTTAAAGTGGACAGCAGTTTTTTTTATGTAGCTTGCTATGCTAACTGTCTACTAAGCTTAACGTCATGCCTGTACCTTGGCTGCTTACATTTTCCTTTCTGATGTTATCGCTAATGGTTCTTTAGAAGTGAATGATATTATGGTGAACGATATTTTGTGTGGTTATAGCCATCAGCATATATGTTGTCACTTTAAAAAATAGGCTAAAACTTTTTTTTTCTTTTTTTTTTCTACCTACTATTATTAGCCTCCTGAGGCATTGGCTTTACCGTAACACTATCTGAAGGGGTAGCGTCTAAAATGTGTAGTGTGTTAACAAAGAGTTTATTGTAACATTATTGTTTTGTTGTTACTGTTATAAAGTAGGAAGGGGCAGACCTATAGCCTGGTGGGTTGCGAGTTCGAGACATGAGAGCCCACGAGATGCCATGCAGCAGCAGGAGCTACCTCGGTGGTAGTCTCCAGGCTATGGGGGGGAGGGGGGTGGGTTATGGGTTTCATTTTCATTTTATTTTTATTTGCCAGCTGATATATATATCTTTAGTTTTTCTCTTGACAGTGTATATTTACTTTGCTTTACAAAACTAGATAATAGCACATCATAATTCTACAACTCAGGTGCATGGAAGTGGCTATAAGTTTGTCAGTTGGAATGTGAGGGGTCTTGGTCATGTTATGAAACGTGCTAAAGTATTTGCATATCTGAAATCCTTGTCTGCAGACATAATGTTTCTGCAGGAAACACACATTAAACATACCACCAAAGGTAAACTTAAGGTCAGTTGGGTAGACCAACAGTATGAAGCAAATTTTACTACTAAAGCTAGGGGGGTGGCGATCCTAATTAGAAAAAATGTCCCTTTCATTAAGTCCTCTACAATTAATGACCCCAATGGTAGGTTTCTAGTAGTGACTGGAACCCTAAACTCTGTGCCAATAACACTTGTCAACCTTTATGCACCTAATTTTGACGACCCAGACTTCTTTCAGAAGGTCTTTAATTTGATTCCAGACATCTCCAGTACTAATATTATACTAGGGGGGGACTTTAACTGCGTGTTAGACCCTCTTCTGGATAAACAGTTTTCCAAATCCCTTCAAAAATCAAACTCCTGTATTCGCCTAAATACTTTGGCTGACAATCTCAACCTAGTTGACATATGGAGGCTTAAGCATCCAACAGTGAGGGACTATTCTTTCTTCTCTCCAGTTCATAAGTCATACTCCCGTATTGATTATTTTTTACTGGACTCAAAACTGTTATCGACTGTGGAAACTGTAACATACCAACCTATTGTAATATCAGATCATGCTCCATTGTCCATGGTACTTAAAATAGGGGTAGGTAGAGCTGGACGCAATCATTGGCGCTTTGACCCCACACTATTAGCAGACGAACAGTTTACTAACCACCTTCAAGAACAGATTTCTCACTTTATCACAGAGAATGACACTGGTGACGTCAATGACTCCATCCTGTGGGAAACACTGAAGGCTGTCATCAGGGGCCATGTCATAGCTTATGTCTCCAGTAAAAGGAAAATTGAAGGCAGTAGACTAAAAGCTATAGAACGTGACCTATCTCTTCAAGAAGATTCATATAAGAATAATCCCAATGACGCCACTCTAGAGACAATCACCAACTTAAAATATGAATATAATACTATACTTTCTCAAAGAGTTGGCTCACTACTTGCTAAAACACAACAAAAATATTTTGAATTGGGTGACAAGCCTCACAGACTTCTTGCAAGACAGCTGCGACATTCACAGGCTACACGCGCCATTCACAAAATAAGAGACAAACAGGGTAACCTCACAACTGATCCAGTCAAAATAAACAAGGCCTTTGCATCATTTTATGAGGACCTGTACCAGTCTAAAGTCAAATCCACGGATCCACAGATAATTAATCACTTTTTAGAGAACAGCCAGCTCCCTACACTAGACGAAACAGCAGCTAAGGCAATGGACGCCGTCATAACGTTGGAGGAGATTGTAACAGCTATTTCTCAATTCCCTAACAACAAAGCCGGTGGCCCGGATGGGTTTACCATTGAATTTTTTAAGAGATACTCATCTAGACTCGCCCCTTTGCTTTTGCGCATGTTCACCCATGCTAAGGAAACTTCAGTACTACCCCCCACACTTTACAATGCAAACATTGCTTTGATCCTCAAAAAAGACAGGGATCCGTTGGATATGTCATCATATCGTCCAATATCTCTTCTCCAGATGGAGACAAAAATACTCAGCAAAGTGTTGGCCAATAGAATGTGTAAATACATAGCCAGCTTAATAGACCCGGACCAGACTGGCTTTGTCCCGGGTAGACATATATATTTCAACCTACGTCGTCTTTTCAACATCATTTACCAGAAACAAAAGGATGAGTCTGTGGTTATCGCATTGGATGCCGAGAAGGCTTTTGATTACATTGAATGGAGGTACATTTGATTGACTGCCCTGAAATACTTTGGCTTTGGCCTAGAGTTTATTAAATGGATTGAGATCATCTATGCTCAACCTAAAGCTTCAATTCTCACTAACGGTGACATCTCACAACCATTCCATCTCCATAGGGGTGTTCGTCAGGGATGCTCTTGTTCACCCTATCTATTTAATCTAGCCATTGAGGCTCTAGCTAGTCAAATTAGGTTGAACAGGGACATTGCTCCAATTAAAATTCACAATATAGAGAATAAGATATCCCTATTTGCGGACGACATCACACTATTTATGTCACACCCCAAATCATCCATTCCACCTTTACTACAGCTAATTGATACTTTTAGCAGTTTTTCTGGCTATAAAATCAACTGGGGAAAAAGTGAACTTATGCCTATATCAGACAAAGTAGACCTAAACTTTCTACGCACCACTCCTTTTAAAATGACAAGAGACCAATTCAGAACTTTGGGTATCATTGCAACAAGGGAGCATGGGAAACTCCTCAGCAGCAACTGGGATTCTAAAATACAACAGTTAAATCAGAATATCCAATTTTGGAACACTCTGCCCATTTCTATGGTGGGTCGCATTAACGCCATAAAAATGGTTGTCCTCCCTAGATTTCTATACATCTTCCAAAATATCCCTGTCTTCATTCCCCTCTATTATTTTAAAAAGCTGGACACTATCATATCTGCCTTTATATGGAACAATAAAAAAGCCAGAATATCCAAAAAACACCTAGGGAAGTGTAGGGCAGAAGGTGGTTTTGGGTTGCCAAACTTTAAGCTATACTATTGGGGCGCTAATCTGAATGCGCTACTACACTGGCAAAATGGTATGCCAACAGTCAGTAGTCAAGGGGGCGTGCCCTCATGGCTCCAGATAGAAATATCCGCATGTGGTGCCACCTCCCTCCCAGCACTTCTTAATAACCCGGCGAAAACAAAAACACCTCCCTATATAAACAACCCTGTTATCCTTCACTCCTTAAGAATCTGGAAACAAATTCAATCTTTTCTTGATTTACCCAAAGTCTACATAGACAGTCCAATTTGTCACAACCATGCTTTCACACCTGCTTTGATGGATCCAGCCTTTTCCAGATGGAAAGCCAAAAATATTGTCTTTGTAAGGGATCTGTACTCTGAAGGTAACCTAATGTCATTTCAACACCTACAACAGACATATGATTTACCGTCTGCACACTTCTTCAGGTTCCTCCAGATTAGGGATTACATCAAGACTCATATACCACACTACGAGCACATGCCCAAACACAACACACTGGACAGTCTTCGACGCCTTACACCAGGTAGCAGAGGCACAGTTTCCTTTTTATATGATATGCTAAGGGCCCATGAAGTGGTGCCCACTGACAAGTTGAAAAACTATTGGGAGCAGGAACTTAACATGGAAATTTCAATAACTGTTTGGGAGGGAATTATGGATAGAATTCACAGCAGCTCTATCAACTCTAGGCATTCTCTAATTCAATTTAAGGTAGTTCACAGACTCCATTTTTCGAAAGCCAGGCTCCATGACATATACCCCAACATTTCTCCTTTATGCGATAAATGTAAACAACAAACTGGTACTCTTACACATCAGTTTTGGTCTTGTTCTAAGCTAACTTCTTTCTGGTCTCTTATATTTGACTACATTTCAAAGGCTTTCCATAAAACTATTACACCAGACCCACTCCTTGCCATCTTTGGTTCAGTGGTGTATGATCCCAACATTACAAGCTATGAAGGGCAAGCCATTTCCCTCTGTACTCTGTTGGCCAGGCGCCTCATTTTGCAACAGTGGAAGTCAGACGCTGGCCCCCTATTCCAACAGTGGCTTAGGGAGTTGGGCAATATATTGCATATGGAAAGACTCCGCTATACGATCACCAACAAAGATAGACACTTCCGAAAAACATGGCAACCTCTGCTAGACAAATGGGCAGCCGCCAGCGAGAAAAAACAGGCCCAATGAGCAACTTCTAGCACTTGAGTTCACAACTTTTCTCTTCTTTTCCTGAACTAGTCTTGTGCATAATGTTATCTGTCAAGATTCAATCTACCCCCATATGCTGGCCTTTATTTCTTTATTTTGTATTATTTAAAAATATTTGTTAATTTTTTTTTGATTGTGTTTTCTTTTATTTATTTATTTTTATTTTCCTGAGGGTGGGGGGGTGGGGCTTTTGTTGTTTATGTTGTTGTAAAATATCAGAAAATATGAAGGATACCTTTGTAATCTTATTCTGTACAACCCCAATGTACCCTTCATTCAATAAATATATATAAAAAAAAAAAAAAAGAAATGTGCTTTCCTCGTTTCTGACAAACTAGCGAGTCAACAACTTTGCTAACACAGTTAAGAAAAGATGGCTAGCTCTGAATCGAACTTGTATCCAAATGTGTCTTTCAGCTCTCGCCAACGAGTAAAAGCGGTTCCGATAGTGACTGTCACTACCCGATCCTAGTCGCGCGTGCTCAGACACAAAAGACCGGGCGGCTCCAGAAATCTTACATACCGCAGTATTTTCCCTACAGACCCCCGATGGCAATGGCGGAGAGGCCATTCTCCATATTAAAAGTAAATGTAGCGGTACAATTTTTTTCAAGCTATTTTAAGGTAAAATTGTTACATATTGTTACTTTAAATGACTAAATGTAAATGTATTAATAACAAATGCAATAAATTGAAGCAGTGAAAATAAATTGTGTGTATTTCTCTCTATTCTTATCATGAGTCCACCTTAATCATTTTCTACAATAATGATATGCTATGGTGTACTAATAACACTGTCATATAATTGTACCACTCGCAAAAAAGCGCAAGACAGTCAATGTTCGACTGTGGTGTTTGCAATAAATGACTCGAGAAGGTCTTGTAAATTAATTATCCTTGTCGGCTGAATCGGTAACGCTCATACAAGAACTCATCATGATGGAATAATGGATCTTGGCGATCGCAAAGAACTCTCTCCCTACGCTAATCTAACTATCTAATATCGGTCCTCTGTCAATGGGGTCCCTCCTTTTTCCGGGGGTGTGGCAAGCTTATCCAGCTACACTTAAGTTAGCCTGCGCTGGAGCAGGTTAGTGCTAATTGGTATGTTACTCTGGTGATTTATCGAAAGTTGCTTCCACGAACCAAAAAGAGGGGCGTTTTTTTTTTAATCTTAGCCTGAAAATTAGCTCGCTAAACCGCTTAGCGAGCTACAACGAATACCCCCCAGGTATAAATAGTCAGCACATATAATAATAATAATAATAATAATAATAATAATAATAAACTTTATTTGTATAGCATCTTTCATACAAAACAATGTAGCTCAAATTGCTTAACAATAAAGAAATGATGTGCACAAAGAAATTACATGCACATTCAAATAAAATAGACATAAAATAAACATAAAAACATAAAACATAAACTTAAAAACTAGAGTGCATCAAATAAAATGAAATGAACATAAAAACAGGGATAGAGTGCAAAAAGATTTAAGATAAAAAACAGAATACATAAAATGCATAACATAGGATAAAAAATAAAGGATAGAATAAAGGATAGATAGATAAACTATATGCAGAGATATTGTTTATCTATCCCCTTAATAACACGTTATATCACATATACAGCTGGGTTATTGTCTTCATCAGTACATATAACGCTTGGCAATGCTAACAGAAATAGCTCATTTATAAATCGTTAGTATTTTGGACTACTAATACGTTGTTATTAAAAGCATAACTGTAGGGTACATATTTTCAACGTAACCAATACCAACAACCAACTTCATCTCTGGTCAGTTAGCCATCTCCACATCTCCATACTGCTGGTGAGTTTATTTTTTTAATCAAATGCGCCAAAGTTCATGCATTTTGTAACAACTTTTAATGTAACATAGAGTAGATGGCTTAGCATAAGTCACTTCTTAGTATATGATTTGCTAATAATTACAGTCAGGACAAACAGAACCCACTGTTATGGTTTATGTCAGACAGGGATGTGATTCTCAAGACCAGTCTTTATCTCAAGACAAGTCTTCATATCAAAGTCAAAGGCCTTGGTCTCATCTTGGTCTTGGTGAAATATTGTCTTATTTGTCTACTTCACATACTATGTGATGTTTTCTATCACAGGAAACGTCATTCCACGAGACTCTGTCTTTATTGATTATAGCACAGATTATAGCACAAGAATTATTGGGCTCTCCCGGGTGCCATTTTGTGAAACTCAGTGTGCTCTCATCCTCGTCCAAAAAGGTCCCTTCAGTCTTCCTGTCTGTTGCCCTAATCCATCCAGCAAGTGCCTTTAACTCTGATAACACCTTCACAAGACCTTGGTTCTCCTCTTCACTTTTTGGCAAAGCAAGATCACCTCCAGCATCTGTACAGAGCTTCAGACCAGCATCAAATGTGTCTTCCCACCCCTCAGTCACATAGTACTTCATTCCTACCTTCCTGAAGATGCGGAAACTTGTAGCTGTGAATAAGAAAGCATACTTGGCATCCCAGTAAAGACCGAGGAAAACAAGAACTAGCGTAACTTTAAAAAGTATGATTTCTTCTTACCTTTCTCTATAAGAGACAACCTGGATCTCAAAGTCTGGACATCTGCTTGCAAGGACTTGGTCAAAGGATCAGTTTTTACAGACCCTACTGGAAAAACACAGAAAGTTCATGTAAAGCCTCCAGTGCCACAATTCACACAGATAACTGCAAACTGCTTGTAAAAGTAGACTGATACACACATGTAGAAACAAACTTCATCATAACACTCCTTACATGGCATCCCCATTCCCCCCATCTCTCCTTTCAGACCAGGTGGCCCAGCAGGACCCATCTTGCCTGGAGGCCCTGGGACTGGCACCCCTGCAGATAATTCAATTCAATTCAGTTCAGTTCAGTTCAGTTCAGTTCAGTTCAATTCAATTCAATTCAATTCAATTCAATTCAATTCAATTCAATTCAATTCAATTCAATTCAATTCAATTCAATTCAATTCAATTCAATTAAGGTAAGGTAAACAACAAGTGTTGTACACAGCATGCAGATAAGAACACATGAAGCACGTTACACTCAAGCGGCTCACCTGTGTTTTATATCAGAAAGCTGGTTAGTCTTTACATTTAGTCATTTAGCAGATGCTTTTATCCAGAGCGACATACAAAGGAGAGAACAATCAAGCTACAGGCAATAGAGACTTAGTAACAATAGATACTATTTTACATAAGAAATAAAAAAAGTGCAGGAATGTAACTACTGTAAGTGCGAGTTAAGTACTATTTAATGTACTATTAGGTACTCTCTAATGTAGTAAAAACCGTCTCAGACTGTTTCCAGGTTGAGCAGACAAATTCACACACAAACCTGGTTCTCCTCTGTCCCCCTTGAGTCCTGGGACTCCCTCACTCCCATCTTTCCCATCCCTGCCATTGTGCCCATTGTGTCCGGGGTTACCAGGGACACCAGCCAAGCAGTTGGGCGGGGCCTCCGTGTGTGCTCCACCAATCAGAGACAGCAGAAGGACAGCGAGATACAGAGCCATGGCTGTGTTCTCCTTGGACAAGACAGAGTGACACTGGGCAACATCTGAATTGATCAGTATTTATACAGATCCTCAGTACTGAGATAATGACCTGACTGAGACACAGTCAAGATTATTTCACAAACAGGAAGGACACATAGTACTTTGTCATCATTTGCGTAAGGAAGTGGGAAAGTGTTTCAGTAAATATGAGAAGATCTGGCATCCCAAACATCATCCAAAGAAACTCATGTTTTCCTGTTTGTTAAGAGTTTCTTTCAATGGGCGAACCTGATCCACCTTTTGTCTAACCCAGGATATAGAAATGCAAGAACAGCAATAGCGATGTATTTTTGACAGTGTATTATTTATGACTCTATTTGGTACTGTACCAATGTGGAACACTATCTCTATTTCCTTCAATTGTTCTCTGATGCTTCCCTCTTTGCTCCTCTTTGTTCTCTTCTCCAGGAACACAAAGGTGAAAGGTGAAAGATGAAAGGTGAAAGGTGCACACACAGGCACTTCTGAACATATGTGGATCCATTAGTTTCATTATTCTATTTTTCAAAGTCTATGAGTCAAAGTCAACCTTAAGCCTTCAGGAAGGAATGGAAATACTGACGCAGACGTAGGAATCAACAACTACCATTTCAGATGAGCTCGTATAATTAAGTGCTGAAGTTATTGCCTGGCCCCACCACACCATTGCACCTACACATAGACTTACTTTATATAGCCATGAGAGTAACATTTTCATGTTAAAAAAGATGACAAGTTAAACATGACTGAAGGTGAAGGTGATGACTGGTAAACTTCAGTCACCTGCTGTAAACATGAAGAAGAGACCGTTTGAGCAATGCTTCCATCATGTGGTCAATATCTAGTAATGCTGGTTGAATGTCTTCTGTGGTATGTAGAATAATGCAGGAATTCATAGAAACTCATATTTTATTTGGCCTTCAGTAAAACTGATCATTTTTTTGCACTGTGAAGTTCTTTGTGTTGAGCCCAAAGATATTAGAGTTCAAAAAGAGATATTAGAGAACATTGAAACGTACACGCACCTTCAGATCTGATGTCACAGTCAAATGCTACCAATTAAAATAATTGTGCTGCCATTTTGCTTGCTGTCTAATTTCATACTGCATGAACCCTAAGAGGCATCCTTCTGATGACCTAAGTCAGGTAGGGGTAGCGTCCTTCTGAAGACTTAAGTCAGGTAGGGGTAGCGTCCATCTGATGACCTAAGGCAGGTAGGGGTAGCCATGAAAACCACACTGGGAATTAGGGGGGGGCGGGGACGAGTGCTCTTGAAAAGTGTTCTTCATTTAAGTGTAAGTACTTGGAGAAAGGAAAAAATAGGAAAATGTTGCTACAGGAACTCCTTTAGCTCTGTGTACCATGTGCTCTGTATTTCTTTACCCACCATTTTCTGCACTCACCTGTAATTCATCATCAATATATCATGTGATTAATTACCTGGTGCATTTATACCTGGTCTTTTGTGGATATCTTTACTGTGGTTCTGTGTTTCGTTGGTGAGTAAAACTAGTTCCTCAGTGCTTTGTTAGTCTTTTGTTACTAACTGAGCTTTTTGACTAAGTCTGGATTTAAGAATAAATGCCTTTGACTCCCTCTGTGTCCCACTTGGGTCCCTCATTGCACAGTGGAACAAACAATCAATCCAGTCCTGGGTTCAATCCCTGACTCTGCCCAGACAGAAGAAAATAAGAACTAGCATATCTTTCACAACACTGTAAAAATTGAAATCTTAGTAAGATGAAATATCTTAAATCAAGCCAATTTTTCATCTTACCAAAAGGAAAGTCAAAGTCAGAATCAAGACAAATGTACTTGTCTTTAATCTGGCCACACTAGTTTTAAGATATATTTGGGTTATTGAAAAAAAATCTTGGTAAGTCAAAATGTCCTGTTCTGTTGGTAGACCATTTTACTTATTTTAAGTAATTTATTTTATTGCTTTTTTTCTTGTTTTTAAAAGCTGAATTTTTGCAGTGTAGGATCTCTCTCTCCTTCCCATCTTTTCCATCCCTGCCCTCTCTGCCTGGGTGCCCATTGTGTCCAGGGTTGCCAGGGACAACAGCCATACACATACTCACACAAATACATATTTACACATGTGTGGATTTATTGATTTTGTAACAAACCTGATCCCTCTTCAAGAAAAGGACAGGCTGTTTCTCAGTTGGAATCCACCAATGCCATTGCCATGCCTGGCCCCAGTAGGTTAGTGGACCTACAGTACATATAGTCAAGACATATACAGCTGGGCTATTGTCCTCGTCAGTACATATAAAGCTTTGGCAATGCTAACAGTAATAGCTCATTTATAAATTGTTAGTATTATGGACTGCTAATAGTTTGTTATTAAACAAACAATTGTAATAAAATACAACAAAGTTCATGCATTTTGTAAATACTTTTAATGTACTTCAGAAATGAACATAGAGTAGATGGCTTAGCATAAATCACTTCTTAGTATATGGTTTGATTATAATTACAGTCAGGATAAACAGAACCCACTGTTATGCTTTATGACAGACAGGGATGTGATTCTCAAGACCAGTCTTTATCTCAAGACAAGTCTTCATATCAAAGTCCAAGGCCTTGGTCTCATCTTGGTCTTGGTGAAATATTGTCTTATTTGTCAATTTCGCATACTATGTGATATTTTCTATCACAGGAAACGTCATTCCACAAGCCTGTCTCTTTCTGGATCATACCACAGTCCTCCGCACCACCATAATTATTGGGCTCTCCCTGTTTCCATTTTTTGAAACTCAGTCTGCCCCCATACCCATCCAGAAAGGTCCCTTCAGTCGTCATGTCGTTTACCCTAATCCATCCCATAGTTCCCTTTAAATCTGACAACATCTTCACAAGACCTTTGTTCTCCTCTTCACTTTTTGGCAAAGCAAGATCACCTCCAGCATTTCTACAGAGCTCCCGACCAGAATCAAACGTGTCTTCCCACCCCTCAGACACATAGTACTTCATTCCCACCTTCCTGAAAATGCGGAAACTTGTAGCTGTGAATAAGAAAGCATACCTGTTAGGGGTGGGCGATATGGCCAAAATCTTCTATCACGGTATGTGTGCTTTTATATCACGGTTACTGTATATATCACGGTATAGTAATTGTTCTGTAAATTCAATTTAGAAATGGTTCAAAATAACCATATCGTACTTCATCATCACACTCGATTATTTTCTTCTTTTATTTGGAACTTCCATACAAACAAAACAACTGCCTCACATAAGACAACACTTTGTCATACAGAGTGCCTCTGGCAAAAGACTCTTCCAAACTCTTCTGACTCTGAGGTGCTTCTTTTGCTTTCGTTTTTGGATGCGCCACGCATCTTTTGGCTTTCATAGTACTGCCTTGCATGCTTCGTTTTGAAGTGGTAAACGCCATTACTCGTCAGCTATGACCGTCGTGCGACACTGTTTGCATAATATAGTTTTCTGTTCGGTGTCGGATTTCCTAAATCCAAACAATGTCCACACAACAGAAGTCGCACCCTTTTTAGAAACAATGGGCCTCATTCTCGAACATGTTCTTAAGTGTCTTTTAAAATATATTCTTACAGACTTCGAAAGACCAACATAGAAAAGATCTCTGCCGGATTCATGAACACCTGGAAATGTGTTCTTAAACCCCAAAAGTGTCCGTAGCTGCGCATTAATTCTTAAATTGAACGCCCGTTCTCGTGCACTTTAATTTTTATACAGAAACACCCCGCCAGCTCCTTATAAGGGCATGGAACTGAAGAGACGTGTGTTACATCCAGTCCTGTATACTAGAGTTAAGTTGGCTGATATATATCGTTTATTCTTATGTTCTGTGTTGTGATTGTTTACTCATCTCTCCTCTCGTTTCAGACTCCTCACTCCCTGCCTTGTGTGTGCTCCACCTTGTTGATTGTCTGCCCCTCCCTGATTGTTTGCACCTGTTCCTCAACACCTAGTGTATTCAGTCTGTGTGTTCCTGTGTCTCGTTGCCAGTTCGTCTTTGTTTCCCCCGTGTTTCCAGCGTCCCAGCGATTTCCCATGTTCTCCGAAGTTCTAGCGTTAACGACAATCGACTGTGTAATCGACTCCGTGTTTGCATTTGCCTCCACAACCCTCTACCTGGATAACGACCCTGGACTGTTTACTCGACTCTGTGATTGCCTCCTCCTTGCCGGTACCTCTGCCTCTACAAACAACTACCTGTGTGACGACCCTGGACTGGATAAACGACGATCCCCGCTGCCCACCCCTGATTGGATTTTTTTGTTTGTATCTGGACTGTCTTACCGTGTACAGAACCCGTTCAGTAAAAGTTGGTATTCTGCATCTTTGTCTCCGAGTCGAGCATCTGGATCCTACATTTCCACGTACATTACAACGTGCACAAACCACAGACTCCCCAGTCATAGCGAAAGCAACTTCAGACCAGATCCAAATCATGTCAAAGCGGAAAGCGAGAAGCCTACCGGTCGAGTAAACGCAGACCTAACAAGACTCCCACGGTTGAAACGGTATTGCCAAATCTCTACCGGTAGACATATTTCTACCGTTGCACGGTATATACCGTAATATCGCCCAACCCTACTTGGCATCCCAGTAAAGACAGAGGAAACCAAGAACTAGCATACCTTTAAAAAGTATGATTTCTTCTTACCTTTCTCTATAAGAGACAACCTGGATCTCAAAGTCTGGACATCTGCCTGCAAGGACTTGGTCAAAGGATCAGTTTTTACTGACTCTACTGGAAAAACACAGAAAGTTCATGTAAAGCCTCCAGTGCCAAAATTCACACAGATAACTGCAAACTGCTTGTAAAAGTAGACTGATACACACATGTAGAAACAAACTTTATCATAACACTCCTTACCTGGCGTACCCATTTCCCCCTTCTCTCCTTTAAGACCAGGTGGCCCAGCAGGACCCATCTTGCCTGGAGGCCCTGGGACTGGCACCCCTGCAGATAATTCAATTCAATTCAGTTCAGTTCAGTTCAGTTCAGTTCAATTCAATTCAATTCAATTCAATTCAATTCAATTCAATTCAATTAAGGTAAGGTAAACAACAAGTGTTGTACACAGCATGCAGATAAGAACACATGAAGCACGTTACACTCAAGCGGCTCACCTGTGTTTTATATCAGAAAGCTGGTTAGTCTTTACATTTAGTCATTTAGCAGACGCTTTTATCCAGAGCGACATACAAAGGAGAGAACAATCAAGCTACGAGCAATAGAGACTTAGTAACAATAGATACTATTTTACATAAGAAATAAAAAAAGAGCAGGAATGTAACTACTGTGAGAGTGAGTTAAGTACTATTTAATGTACTATTAAGTACTCTCTAATGTAGTAAAAACCGTCTCAGACTGTTTCCAGGTTGAGCAGACAAATTCACACACAAACCTGGTTCTCCTCTGTCCCCCTTGAGTCCTGGGACTCCCTCACTCCCATCTTTCCCATCCCTGCCATTGTGCCCATTGTGTCCGGGGTTACCAGGGACACCAGCCAAGCAGTTGGGCGGGGCCTCCGTGTGTGCTCCACCAATCAGAGACAGCAGAAGGACAGCGAGATACAGAGCCATGGCTGTGTTCTCCTTGGACAAGACAGAGTGACACTGGGCAGCATCTGAATTGCTCAGTATTTATACAGATCCTCAGTACTGAGATAATGACCTGACTGAGACACAGTCAAGGTTGTTTCACAAACAGGAAGGACACATAGTACTTTGTCATCATTTGCGTAAGGAAGTGGGAAAGTGTTTGCACACACAGGCACTTCTGAACATATGTGGATTCATTAGTTTCATTATTCTATTTGTCAAAGTCTTTGAGTCAAAGTCAACCTAAAGCCTTCAGGAAGGAATGGAAAGACTGCCCCAGAGGTAGGAATCAACAACTACCATTTCAGATGAGCTTGTATATTTAAGTGCTGAAGTTATTGCCTGGCCCCAACACACCATTGCACCTACACAGAGACTTACTTTATATAGCAGGGTCTTTGCTCTGATCAACAGATACAATGCGTGGCGATACTTAGAATGATATCGCATTTATAATCCATTAAGGACCGCTACATGAAGTAATTCCTGCTCAGTAGCAATGTATGACTCCCTGTGCCAGGAGAGTAGGCTTTTCATCTGAGTGGCCATGCATGATGTACATTTAATATTTAATTATATAGTATAGCAGTTTGTATATGTATACATTTGTTAATACATTTGTGTTTTTACCTACCTCAGTTTCTGTTTCAGTGTAAGTTATGTGTGTTCCTGATGCTGGAACACTGCAATTGTCCTTTGGGAGTTAATAATAGATAGATGGATATTGTATTAATCCCGAGGGAAATTTTAGGACATCCATTAGCTTATAAATTTTCTACAACTTATACAACTCACAGACACAACATGCACAAATCACATACACGTAGGGAGAACATGTTCAATAGGAGTGGGGTGGTAACAGATACAAGAATGGGTCTGACCCTATGGTACAATATGCATGATTAAAGTCACATGTCTGCTGATATAGCTTACTCCATATCTGCTGGTCTGTCACATGTGTAGTATTTTGAGCAGCCACTTGATGGCGCTATAGTATCTGAGTTCTGTTAGGATTTAGGATTAGCTATGTGATTGCTCATGCCTGTTGTTACTTTGATTCACGTTCAGTAAACGTAGCCGCTGGCTTTCATGTCGACCGTCTCACAAGCGTATTCGTATTAATTATGTACAAACATAACAACATGCATCTGTTCTTGAAAACTAAGTACTTGGTACTTACAACTGTAAATCAATCTTTCTTATATACAACAACACACAGTCTTTGAAAATGTTTATGTCAAGGGTCGAACAGACACGGAGAAAACTTTGGTGTAAAGTTGTGTAAAATGTAAACCCGTAGAGTGTATGAGGACTTATACAAACTATTTCCCATAGGTGGCAGTAATGTACTACCTGGCAGGAAAATAGCGAATGAAATTGTCCGAAGAAGAAAAAGAAGCTACGAAGAGCGCATGCCCAGGATATTTCTTTCTGACGCGAAGGAAGAAGCAGAAGGTAGGTGCTTTCGTCTTTCTGGGCATGGCAAATGTGTCTATTTTCCTTTTCTTTATTTTTAAAAAGTAATATACAATGTGTTGTTGTAACCAAGTAACAGAAGGTGGCATTTTTATGAACATTAATGTAGTGGTCGTCTGACAAGCATACAAAATAACCAACTAGGTTAGTAACGTTAGCATCAGCTAGTGAATGAAGTACACGTAAGCGTAATATTCTTGCGTGATGCATTGAGGATTGGCTGTAAAATGAAAACTGACGAGAGGTCTCCACATCTTTGCATATTAACTTGTAGTTCTAACTCAACGTGCCTATTTGAATCTATGCTAAGTTGATATTTCTAGCCATTTTCATAGCGCGAAGTTGGTGTGAATTGAATGACAGGGAATGTACACGTAAGCGTTCCACTGGCATAGTTAGCCGATTGAACTGACTTATTTCAGGCGGTTGATCTACCTACTATTAACTTTCTTGTTTGTCACAGATCGGGTCTTGTGTGTTTATGTTGTGGTAGTGATCTTGTTTGGAAATCAATTCATTAAACAGATTTAGGTTATTTAGCTGCTTTTGGTTGTTATAGTTATCAGGTACGTTAACGTAAGTTAGCGAACCTGCTAACTTGAAGTTGCAGAAGTTGTTTTTTATCAAGCACTAAAAGTTTCAAATCACAGTCAAATTCGTATAAAACTGGTTGTTACTGTGTAGTAATCTGGGGATGAGCTTCGGACTTGTGTTTACATTTCTGATACTAGATCGCGTACATGGCCCATACGGCCTCATTTTGGTCCTGAATGGACCAATAAAGGTTCGAATCGGCAATGAACCCCTGATTTCAGAATAATAACCGACGCCGTTTCCAGCGATTTACTTGTCCACTTGTAATCATTGTTTGAATTTCCAGATGGTCATATTGCCAACCTTGCCTTAATACCACAGATTCCTGATAGTACTACGATGCAATCCTCAATCTTGTCTGTAACACTATCTGACATTTTTTTTTAAGCAGTATTACCCCAATGTTTTTGTCAAACCCTTTGGAAGACTGAGCCTTATGATGAACGTTTCTATTTTCATTGCAGATGAGGGCCTTGTGTGTGTTTGCTGTGGTTGCTTTGGTGGCTCTGGTGGCCGGTGAGGAGGGAGCTCGTCTGTTGGCCTCCAAGTCCCTGCTGAACCGTTATGCTGTGGAGGGCCGAGACCTCACCCTTCAGTACAACATCTACAACGTTGGGACCAGGTATTGTGCTGTTCAACGCTCAGGGGGGTGACTAAAGTCAGACCGTAGCAAAACACATGCCAGCCGTTGCAGTGAGAAGCGTATTAGTGCCGTGTTATACTCACTGTGACTTTTTGGAGAGGTCAGATTTGCTCCAATGATTTTATTTAATCCGATTCTCTCTCTTCTCATCTTCTCTCCAGCGCTGCCTTGGAAGTTGAGCTGTCGGATGACTCCTTCCCCCCTGAAGACTTCGGCATTGTCTCTGGAATGCTGAATGTGAAATGGGATCGCATTGCACCGTATCCTTAAACCTCTCTGTAAAGCTCCTCATTGTCCTTACAAATGATGCTTATGCATGGTGCTCTAACACCCTTCATCAATATGTGGACAATACTCCTTGTACTGAGACTTCTGCACCTATTGTTTGAAATCACTTTAACCAGTCAAGAGATAACAGTGGACTTTGATCATCCAAGAGTATCTACCTTTGTCTTTGCAGTCTCCTGCCCTAGGCAAACAGTGACCGACCCATCACATGTAAATCTCATCATCTCCTTGGGGACTCAGTGCATGCTTTTGGTAATTAGCAGTGGTCAAAGAAGGAGACTGTCACTGACCGTGTTCTTTTCTTAGTCTTGTCTTTTTTTATAGTCTAATTGAAATGATCAAGTAACACTCTGCCATGGTGGCCATCAGTACTATTTCTTAGTTCTGGTTTTGATGTTGGATGGTGAGAAAATCTGAATGGTTCAGTGTGCGTTTGCTTTTGATGGAATTGAAGGCACTCTATTAAGGATTCTCTAAGGAGTCCTTAGGTTGATGGATAGATTGAATGTAGGTTGCCATTCTGCTGGTTGCTCTGTATGCGTGGCAAGTGAGGATTTGACCTATTTCACCTGGTCTACTGCTTGCTTTTAAAAAAGGTTTGGATTCCAGCTTCAACTGTGTTCACTCAGATTGTGTTGGTTCTCCGTGACAGTCCTTAACTCTTGCCTTCTTCAGTGCCAGCAATGTGTCTCACACCGTTGTGTTGCGTCCTCTTAAGGCCGGCTACTTCAACTTCACCTCCGCTACCGTCAGCTACCTGGCCCAGGAGGGAGGACAGGTTGTGGTGAGTAAGATGTTCTTACCTGCCGGTTGCCACAGAAGATGCCAGAGCATTATTATTATTATTATTATTATTGTGACCCATAAAGCGTCTTTGAGAACTGTGAAAAGCGCTATATAAATGTGAATTATTATTACAGCAGGGTCTCACCACCATGTCTGTTTGTGTGCTAGGTTGGATATACCAGCGCCCCCGGTCAAGGTGGCATCCTGGCCCAGAGAGAGTTCGACCGCCGTTTCTCCCCTCACTTCGTAAGTGTGACTTTTACAGCCAGGAGTTTACTGACTTTTAAAGAGATTGTACCGTCATGCACTAGGTATTGATTCCATAGATATTTAGATCTTTAGATGGATGGATGGATAGATAGATAGATAGATAGAAAGATAGAAAGATTGATTGATAGATAGATAGATAGATAGTCATTTGAGTGGTATGGAGTGTATATTATCCCATCTGTCAACACCTACAGGCTTTGAAAAGAAAGGAGTTGAGTAAAATGTAAGGTCACCTTTTTAATCCTAATACATCTTACCCATCTCCCCTCCCCAGCTGGACTGGGCTGCGTTCGGAGTGATGACTCTGCCCTCCATCGGCATCCCTCTGCTGCTGTGGTACTCCAGCAAGAGGAAGTACGACTCACCCAAGACCAAGAAGAACTAAAGCACACACTCATAACTCATAGAGGGATGGGGTTGGGATACTGCTAAGGGGGGTTTGGGGTGGGTTGGGGGGCTTTAAGGTTGACTTTTTTTCGTTTTTTTCTCATCTAATAATTTAATTACCCATATTGGGGGTAAACTGTTTCAAAGATGATGTAATTGTTGTGGATGCTGGAAGAATGCCCCCCTCCCCCCCCTTCTGGGGTTTGGATTGTAATACATTTTGGATCAAGGTGTGACCTAAAGCCACATGCCTGATGGCATGCCCAGTCGCAGCAAACATCACTGCTATCACTCTGAAACACAATCATCTGTCTGAAACCCTCTTGAGCAGTGAGGACTGGGGTCAGAGGTACTGTGGACCACTCTCTTGGGTCAGTCTTACAGTGTTGTTTTTTTTTTGTTGGGAAATAAACAAGTGGGTTTTCCTATAAAAAAAAAAAAACAGACTTCTGTATTTTCTATTGGGTATTATTTATTATTACAGGAACATAAAAAAATGAAGATTTCTTCAAATGTTTTTGCACTCATTTTTTATTTAATGAAATTAAAATTAATGAAAAATAAGTCAAATATTGTGGCAACACGCAACAAACACAGGCTCCTCTGTGCTGCTGACAGGATCTGAATGACCATATGATATTCATACAAAGCAGCAGAAGGTTTTAAAACGTTATCAAAGCATTTCCAGTTTGCAATTCCAATGACTGAAATGTTAAGAAAAGCTGTTTAGGGTAACTGTGGAAGTCAAGACGAGATCTTGAGAACCAAGAACACTTTCAGATAAAATGTTTATTTCCTCGCGCTCTCCGACTGCCCCTCTACTTAGATTCAGAATTATGCATAGAGGGTTGAAATGTGGGGCGGTGTGTGTGTGTGTGTGTGTCAAGGTCTGTGTGTGCGTGTGGATGTGTGTGTGTCTAAAGGGCTGTGTTTGTGTGTGTCTAAAGGGCTGTGTGTGTGTTTGTGTGTCTAAAGGGCTGTGTGTGTGTGTGTCTAAAGGGCTGTTTGTGTGTCTAAAGGGCTGTGTGTGTGTGTGTGTGTCTAAAGGGCTGTGTGTGTGTGTGTCTAAAGGGCTGTGTGTGTGTGTCTAAAGGGCTGTGTGTGTGTGGGTGGAGGCTGCATTTTGGCTTGAGCTGTGCCCTCTGACATGCTAATGGTGCACGCTGGGTTGGGTGGGTGAAACGAGCACCCCTGATGGTTTGTGGGTAAAGAGTACATATATACACAACTATGGGTGGCGTCATCACATTATTATTATTATTTATTGACTACAAGTCACATACCATCTCGGTCACCTTACACATGTGCATAAACAAAGCTGTATTAATTGATGTATTTATTGAAGTACTTTGGTCTATGCCACCGCACTTTGTTCTACTCTTAATGTATATATATATTTTTTGGGGGGCTGTTCCTACTGTTTTTGGATAGCTGTAGTATTGTTATGTTATATGTTGTTGTTGTGTTATATGTTGTCCCTCGTCACACCAACAGGAGAAGCACTCAAAATTTCGTTGTATAAATACAATGACAATAAAGGCTTTTCTATCTATCTATCTATCACATGCAGAGTTTATGAGTGAACTGCTCGCCAGCAAGGGATTTTTAGGTTCTAAAGCCTGGAGCCTAGATTTCAATCCACTAACATGTCATCCTGTTGTTCCTCAGTTTAAATGTATTTACATGTACATACATGTCATGGGACTTTCACTGATTGCTTAGTTACATTTGAATGTATTTAAATGTCCAAATGCAAGCAGTGGGAGTGTGAGGTGGTCACAGGGAGGAGTTTGAGTAAACTCAGTCCAAAGTGACTGTGGCTTGGAGATTTAATGAAACTACTTGAGGATTGCGTCTGATATTAAAGGTGTGATCTTCAATTCTGGAGAATGACTGTTGATATTTGAACTCAACAGCCAGTCAAATACACCCCTACCTTCAGCAATGTTCTTGATTGACTGGAATAGTGTATTGCTTGGTCAGAACAGCGGATTGAGGATTGTGTGGAGAAATTAGCTGAATCTGCATATTGGATTATAACCCAGGACTGGACCTTTAAACCCAGAAGTCTAGGTACTGCAATTGGAATATTTTGTGGCATTAAAATATTAAGCCCCCTCTGCTTATCCAGGAAACATCTGAGAATAAGTTGAATAAGGAAGTTTGAATCAGTACAATTTTTAAGGATGATATAACTGAGACCAATAAACAAAATGAACTTGAACTTGAACTTTGTCCTTCATGGGTTTTTAAAAAACGCGGGCAGGGCATCAGTGTTTGGGGTTGAGGGGAGGCAGAGGTGGTCGTGGCCCCGACGATCTTTCTGGAATCTGCTCATAGATGGCCGAAGGATCAGAGGGAGGAAGTCGACCAGAGGGGTTGGCATGGAAGTGACCCACTCGTGATGGAGAGGTCGACAGCGGAGGCCCACTGAAGTTCTAGGAGAGGGTAAACAAAGGAAGGGATCTACATATAGCAAAAACTTGCATACCACACATTCACACACACACACACAAACACGCGCACATACACAAACACACGCACATACACACACACACACACACACACACACACACACACACACACACACACACACATATACACAGACTCACAAACACATGCACACACACACACACACACCTGAGCCCGTGTGCAGACACACAAATGCAAAGCTTGCAAAACTCATTTCTTAACCCTTCTCAATTTCAAGGTTTCAGCAAAGCAGTCTATGATTGACATACCATTGCTATACCTGGGCTGCCAACCTATGCAGCCTACGTGTGGGTGGGAAACATAATGCCTGTCTGGGTTGACAGGATATGTGGTAACATACCTGCACACTGCTGTCAGCTCGCGGAAATACATTGGGGTGTCTCGGGGGTGGCCTCAAAGGGAGGTTAGGGGTGGTCCTTGACGAAGCAGGAAGTGTAGCAGTGTTGCTAGGTCTAGCTGGTGCAGGCTCCGGGGGAAGCGTAGCTATCCCCCTAGCACCACGGACGTTGACCTCAGAGTAGATATGATTTCCAGAAATCCCTGTGGGAAACATCCCCCAGTTCACAAAAGGTAAGATTTTTTGGTTATGTAGTGTAATATAATTTCCACCATCTCCATCTCCTCTCGTCTCAGACTCTCCCTCCGCCAACCCGTCCGTCCTCTACTGCTCTCTTTAACTTCAACCTCCCTCCTGTCCCTCTTGAATCACCATGTGGAGAGAGATAGGGATGAACAGAGAGAGGAGTGGAGAGAGAGAGGGATAGAGAGAGAGGAGTGGAGAGAGAGAGGGATAAAGAGAGAGGAGTGGAGAGAGAGAGGGATAAAGAGAGAGGAGTGGAGAGAGAGAGGGATAGAGAGAGAGGAGTGGAGAGAGAGAGGGATAAAGAGAGAGGAGTGGAGAGAGAGAGGGATAGAGAGAAAGAGGAGTGGAGAGACAGAGAGGGATAAAGAGAGAGAGGAGTGGAGAGAGAAGGGGTAGAGAGAGAGAGAGGAGTGGAGAGACAGAGAGAGATAAAGAGAGAGAGGAGTGGAGAGAGAAAGGGATAGAGAGAGAGAGGAGTCTCTAAACTCAACTCATCTCTTTTCCTCCTCCGCCTCTTCCTTTCCACATGTCTGTTCCACATCTCTCCTCCCCTTACTTGAGCTCCATATCACCCTCTCTCCATCCCTCCATCCCTCCATCTCTCCATCTCTGTCATCCATCTCTCCTGCATTCTTCTACCCTTCCCCAATCCTCTGACCTCAAATGCAATCTCATGTCCTTCATTCTTCTCCTTCCTTCTCATTTTCTCACCCTCATTACGCTCCACCTCTCTCCGCCGGCCCATGGCATAGAAATCAATCGGCTCCCGTGTGGCAGTGGCAGGAGTCTCCTCGTAGGTGTGCTCTGGTTCCAGATGCCAGTACTTCTGCTCTGCTGAGGCCTGTGGCGATGTGGGGGCAGAGTGAGCCATCGCCCCCTGCAGGCTGGAGGCTGAACTGCTGACAGAAGCCAGTGGAGTCTGGGTCATGGCTCGCGGAGGTTTGTTGACACGGGCGTATGCGGCATCAGTGGGGTTGTTGGTTGCAGGGGTATCACTCTCACCACTGGGTCTGTCATGGCACACAGTGTCCTCCTTGTAACAAGAAGGTGGCTTGAACACCTGCTGAAATAAATAAATAATTCTCTAAATTCAACTTTTTTCTTCTCTGAGTTCCACTAAATTCTACTACATTTAGTTAGTACATTTTCACGTTACTTAGTCACTGTGTTGATGCTGGATGTTGATGTTGGCTCAAGACAGTAATGCAAAGGACACCAAAACGACTATTTTAAGGACTATTGTAATGCTACACATTGTGTTTACAAATTAATTTTACTGGAAAGTTGTATTTGTATTTGCAGTTCCATACCTGCAAACCAGGGGGCGCTGTGACCGGCACATTCACAGTCTCTGGCAGGGAGTGGGACTTCTTCAGTGCCTTCCTCACCACAGCATACTCTGGTATGTCCCTGGGAGTTGACTCACCAGGCTCTGGGACTGATGTTAAGGCAGGCTTTGGAGAGTGTGCAACTGAGTTCTTGACCGCATGTCTCTTTGCCTTGCTTTGTTTCCCCGACACCCTTTCTGATGATGTCATCACTGAGTCCATTAGCCTGAGTGAGAGAGAGAGAGAGAGAGAGAGAGAGAGAGACAGAGAGAGAATGAGATACATTTTAGATAATGTTTAACCAAAGACTGGACACATACCACAACTTGGATGACATGTTTCACCAAAGTAACTAAATAGTTACAATGAGAAACTGAATCTGGTGCAGTAACACTGGTGTGTGAGTAAATATGTCTTTACCAGTGTGTGTGTACGGTTGTCCATGATGTGTTTGGAGTGATATGGGAACACACACCTTAGTACAGGGTACTGTCAGCATTTCATCAAAGGGCCCCACAGGATTGTGTGTATAGTACGTGATGAGCTCCTCAAGGCTGCAATGGCGACTGTTTTCCCCGGCAATGAGGTATTTCTCCCCTTTACCTGAAGGACCACCATCCTCTTCCTCAATGATGAAGTGGCGACACCTGTTCTTGACCCCTGCACAGAGCACAGGCTTATGCATGGAATCTCCACTGTCTTACTGAATGTCTGACTGAAGGGTTGTATGGATGCCTGCTACTGCTTTTCCGTTTATGTGTGTGTGTGTGGGGGGGGGGGTTTGCACATCTTCATGGATTTTCAAGGGTTTGGTGTCTTCACACTTGGCAAACCTCTGTAGATAGGCCGGTGTCTGTGTCAGCTTGCCTGTAAGTCCACTCTCTCATGCACAAAATGTGGTTTGTGTGTGTGTGTGTGTGTGTGCTGTGTGTGTGTGTGTGTGTGTGTGTGTGTGTGTGTGTGTGTGTGTGTGTGTGTGTGGTGTGTGCGTGTGTGTGTGTGTATGAGAGAGAGAGAGAAACCTGGTGTATGTACCATTTCACTTGTGCAGAGAATTGTGTGTGTGTGCATGCATGTGCATACCTGTAAGAGAGCACAAAGCCAATCTTTGACTCACTGAGCCTCAGCAGAAAGCAGCCAAGTGGCTGATCATGCAGTAACTGCTCTGCCTCCCTGAGAGGGAAAGAGGGACATTTCAGATGTGAGAACAGAATAGAGCTGTACTGCGTGTCAATGTTTACACTTGTGTGTGTTGTGTGTGTGTGTGTGTGTGTGTGTGTGTGTGTGTGTGTGTGTGTGTGTGTGTGTGTGTGTGGGTGTGTGTGTGTGTGTGTGTGTGGGTGGGTGGGTGGGTGTGTGTGTGTGTGTGTATGTGTAGGCCTGTCTGTGTTTGTGACCTGCGCTTAACAAAATGTTGTCACCAGCATCGTTTATGCTGGCTTTGCGATTGTTTTCACACGTGTTTGTGTTTTCACACGTGTTTGTGTTTTCCAGACCTGCGTGTGGCAAAGCCGTGGAGCCAGCGTGGCAGGGGCTGGCCCTGCACTTGCAGACGAGGCAGCTGGCTCCGGTGGAACCACAGCAGAGTATGAGCACGCAGGGATGGGGAGAGGGCCTCCAGGGTCCCCGCGGGGCCCAGCATCATCGCTGGGGACAAACGCTTTGCCACCACCTGAGAGAGAGACACAGACACACACACACACACACACACACACGCAAAGTTAGTTTCCACTAGCAACCAAATTAGCATCAGAGACAAAAGGGGGCTTCAGGAGCAACTGCAGCGCACTTCCTCTTTATCCGCGCACACACACACACACACACACACACACACACACACACACACACAGAAGAGAACAGAGTGAGCTGGAAGGAAGAAGGGGACAGGGATGGAGTGAAGTGAGGTGAGTGTGTGAATATATGAGGGATAGCAGCAGAGAGAAAATGAATACAATGATTTTTACAGATGGAGACAAGAGGAGATAGAAGGATGAAGGGTGGAAAAAGATAGTGGAGAACCGAGGTGGAGAACCGAGGTGGATACAGAACATGGATACAGAAGGTGGGCGTTAGCAGAGATGGAGGTAAAGGAAGGAAGTCAGAAAGATGGGGAGATAATAGGAAGTCAGCGAGACATTTAGAGACACAGACAGAATGAGACACAGACAGAAACTAAGAATAGACTCGAGCCACACACACACCACAGACCACTTGTTTGTGGATCATGCATGATAAAGACAGATATTAATGTGTTATTTTAGTTTTACAGTATTTTCTGCATAGGAAAAATGTATGTATATTTGTGTGAGGGAAAAATAGATGCCTTAATGTTTGTGTGTGTGAGTGTTCTATGTGTGTGTGTGTGTGAGAGAGAGATTTGTTTGCTAGACAAAGAGAGTGAAAGAGAGAGGGAGTGCGAGAGACAATGTGTATATGTCACACTGCGTGTGGTTTTCGGTTTGTTCTCCAGCGGGGAAATCAAACTTCACTTCCTGTCTCTCAAGGCTAGGAGCCCAGTTACCACACTCTGCTAAAATGAGTGCATGTCGTCTTATAGACTACATATACTGTAAAGCTTCACTGGAATTTATTTTTATTTAATGTGAATATAGAAATGAAGAGTGCAATTTCATGACTGCTAGTTTTATGCAATTACGAGCTGTTTTTGGGCATCACGTATTAATCCAGTTACATGTTAATGGGCTGATTAGCTGAACAAGTTCATATTAGCCAGCATGGATTTTTATTTTATGGTATATTACCTGGTTGGTTACTCATAATACTGCAAAGATTTTCAAAGATCATAAAACCTTAATTTTTCTCTGTGGTGTGTCACAATCTGTTAATTGTGATTGGATGACTCCTACCTCATTTGTTACGTGATTGGCTGGAGGGTTAGGAGGTCCACGTTCCTGTTGTGCCACAGGGCGGCACTTAAGGCTCCTGCGGGGTTTGACTGGGGGCTTGTGGCTCGCGGGCTGGTCTGAGCACCTGAAGGTCGTGGCATTGGGATGGGCAACGTGCTGATGCGTTCCTCTCTTTGTTTACCTTCTACATCTATAAGAACAGAGCCTCAACATGAATAAGGCGCAGCATAATTAACACTTCCTCCATTAGAGGAGTAAAGGTCATGGCAAACTGGAACTGAAAAAAGGTGTTTTTTTTCCCCCCCAGAAAAACGAAACTTAAATGCAGCGTTTTGATCCTTCAAGTCTTCATAAAATCTTCATAAAGTCTTGATAAACCGTGCTGGTAATTTTTAGGAAAAGATATCACAATTCCTGTATTATTGGTTTAGGGACTTCCCACAGCAGCCAGTCCTCTCACTGTCACATGCAAGTCATACCCAACAACCAATATAGCCACTGCCCAACAATAGATCCTGAGCAGTAGGATACAACAGCAACGCACAACTGGCTGGTGACAGCCGCAACTTGCAACCCATGTTGTACCTTGGATCCATTAAGGCCCTCCTTCACAGTACAACATGCACTGTCTGTAGCCCACAATTGCTAAACACAAAAACATGATGCCCAACCATAGAACCTGCGCAGCAAGATACAACAACAACAAACCACTAACAGATACAACAGACACTCAAGATAGACCTCGACAAGATTTCATGTATCGTTTAGTTTAGTTTTAGGGTTGATTCACGCGTTTTAGTTTAGGGTTCATTCAAGTAGCCTGCGAGTGCCTCCGCCACAACCACTAATTTTTTCAGCACCCTCAGACAACGACTTAGAGTGACCAGTCCTCGAAAACCAAAATGCACGTGCCTGCCCCTCTCACGCAAAATAAATCCTACTGTCCCTGTCATAACCGGCAAAGAGTTAACCTCCACTCGTTTATTCTCCAACAGACACGCAAATTATTAAAAACCTGGGTCAGGCTAGTTTTACAGCCAACCAAATATGTTTTAATGTGCCAACACCCAAACACAACTTGCAGCTTTTGTCTTCACCCACCCACTGACTGAAGTTCTGTGAAGTTGGGAGGACATCATAAGTGTCTCCAACAATGAATGTAGGATGTAGTT
>NC_045170.1:7993831-8008834 GCF_900700415.2 Clupea harengus | reverse complement strand
GAAGACTTAAGTCAGGTAGGGGTAGCGTCCATCTGATGACCTAAGGCAGGTAGGGGTAGCCATGAAAACCACACTGGGAATTAGGGGGGGGCGGGGACGAGTGCTCTTGAAAAGTGTTCTTCATTTAAGTGTAAGTACTTGGAGAAAGGAAAAAATAGGAAAATGTTGCTACAGGAACTCCTTTAGCTCTGTGTACCATGTGCTCTGTATTTCTTTACCCACCATTTTCTGCACTCACCTGTAATTCATCATCAATATATCATGTGATTAATTACCTGGTGCATTTATACCTGGTCTTTTGTGGATATCTTTACTGTGGTTCTGTGTTTCGTTGGTGAGTAAAACTAGTTCCTCAGTGCTTTGTTAGTCTTTTGTTACTAACTGGAGCTTGTGAGCTTTTTGACTAAGTCTGGATTTAAGAATAAATGCCTTTGACTCCCTCTGTGTCCCACTTGGGTCCCTCATTGCACAGTGGAACAAACAATCAATCCAGTCCTGGGTTCAATCCCTGACTCTGCCCAGACAGAAGAAAATAAGAACTAGCATATCTTTCACAACACTGCAAAAATTGAAATCTTAGTAAGATGAAATATCTTAAATCAAGCCAATTTTTCATCTTACCAAAAGGAAAGTCAAAGTCAGAATCAAGACAAATGTACTTGTCTTTAATCTGGCCACACTAGTTTTAAGATATATTTGGGTTATTGAAAAAAAATCTTGGTAAGTCAAAATGTCCTGTTCTGTTGGTAGACCATTCTACTTATTTTAAGTAATATATTTTATTGCTTTTTTTCTTGTTTTTAAAAGCTGAATTTTTGCAGTGTAGGATCTCTCTCTCCTTCCCATCTTTTCCATCCCTGCCATCTCTGCCTGGGTGCCCATTGTGTCCAGGGTTGCCAGGGACAACAGCCATACACATACTCACACAAATACATATTTACACATGTGTGGATTTATTGATTTTGTAACAAACCTGATCCCTCTTCAAGAAAAGGACAGGCTGTTTCTCAGTTGGAATCCACCAATGCCATTGCCATGCCTGGCCCCAGTAGGTTAGTGGACCTACAGTACATATAGTCAAGACATATACAGCTGGGCTATTGTCCTCGTCAGTACATATAAAGCTTTGGCAATGCTAACAGTAATAGCTCATTTATAAATTGTTAGTATTATGGACTACTAATAGTTTGTTATTAAACAAACAATTGTAATGAAATACAACAAAGTTCATGCATTTTGTAAATACTTTTAATGTACTTCAGAAATGAACATAGAGTAGATGGCTTAGCATAAATCACTTCTTAGTATATGGTTTGATTATAATTACAGTCAGGATAAACAGAACCCACTGTTATGCTTTATGACAGACAGGGATGTGATTCTCAAGACCAGTCTTTATCTCAAGACAAGTCTTCATATCAAAGTCCAAGGCCTTGGTCTCATCTTGGTCTTGGTGAAATATTGTCTTATTTGTCAATTTCGCATACTATGTGATATTTTCTATCACAGGAAACGTCATTCCACAAGCCTGTCTCTTTCTGGATCATACCACAGTCCTCCGCACCACCATAATTATTGGGCTCTCCCTGTTTCCATTTTTTGAAACTCAGTCTGCCCCCATACCCATCCAGAAAGGTCCCTTCAGTCGTCATGTCGTTTGCCCTAATCCATCCCATAGTTCCCTTTAAATCTGACAACATCTTCACAAGACCTTTGTTCTCCTCTTCACTTTTTGGCAAAGCAAGATCACCTCCAGCATTTCTACAGAGCTCCCGACCAGAATCAAACGTGTCTTCCCACCCCTCAGACACATAGTACTTCATTCCCACCTTCCTGAAAATGCGGAAACTTGTAGCTGTGAATAAGAAAGCATACCTGTTAGGGGTGGGCGATATGGCCAACATCTTCTATCACGGTATGTGTGCTTTTATATCACGGTTACTGTATATATCACGGTATAGTAATTGTTCTGTAAATTCAATTTAGAAATGGTTCAAAATAACCATATCGTACTTCATCATCACACTCGATTATTTTCTTCTTTTATTTGGAACTTCCATACAAACAAAACAACTGCCTCACATAAGACAACACTTTGTCATACAGAGTGCCTCTGGCAAAAGACTCTTCCAAACTCTTCTGACTCTGAGGTGCTTCTTTTGCTTTCGTTTTTGGATGCGCCACGCATCTTTTGGCTTTCATAGTACTGCCTTGCATGCTTCGTTTTGAAGTGGTAAACGCCATTACTCGTCAGCTATGACCGTCGTGCGACACTGTTTGCATAATATAGTTTTCTGTTCGGTGTCGGATTTCCTAAATCCAAACAATGTCCACACAACAGAAGTCGCACCCTTTTTAGAAACAATGGGCCTCATTCTCGAACATGTTCTTAAGTGTCTTTTAAAATATATTCTTACAGACTTCGAAAGACCAACATAGAAAAGATCTCTGCCGGATTCATGAACACCTGGAAATGTGTTCTTAAACCCAGGGGCGGACTGGCCATCGGGGATACCGGGGGAATCCCCGGTGGGCCGACGGGGTTGGGATTGTCCAAAATACCGACTCACCGTTTTGTCCTACTGGCCCACCCCTTTGATCTCCGGTCTAATTGTCAGATTCCCTTTTACACAGAACACGTATAGTTTGCTCTAAGAACTTTGCTGTAGTGGTAGCACTGACTGAATTTTATTCTCCTCCTCGCAATCTGTATTCACACTCATGGTGCCTATTTTTCGAAAATCTTCTGAAGTGTGTTCTTACGGACTTCGGAAGTTTAACGTAAGAAAAGATCTCCACCTTATTAATGAACGCCCGAAAATGGGTTCTTACACAGCCAAAGTGTTCTCAGCTGTGCGGATTGAGGATGAGGATTCTTATATTTGTATTTGCATACATACACGCCCAGCCAGGGCACGCAACCGTAGTGAAGTGTGCAGTCAGCCCTAGCCTGATTGAAAACTCTGGGTACAAATGTATGGCTGTTATTTCGCGTTCTGATATTCTGGTCTAAATTCAAAACGAATCCCACATGAGAAAACTTTCATGAATGCCCTAAAACATCAGCGTTCAAAAGAAAGCTTTACTCATCTAATCTCTTCCCTCAGTCTAACTTTGTTTTGTGTTATTAAATGTCAATCACTCTAGCCTACATTTTATTTAATTTATTTTAATTATTTGTGGCCTTTCCTGTTATTGTGTATGTAAAGCACATTGACTTCCATAAATAAATACATTTTAAAAAGTTGCCTTGCCTTACCTACTCAACACTTGCATCACTCGCTAGCAGACAAAGTTGTTTTTGAGAGTGAGAGCATGTCATCGGCACCAAAACGCAAAGGTGGCAGGGAGAAAAAAAAAAGATGTCTGGAGGAAGGTGCATCAAAATATGCAAAAATCTCTGATTTATTTGGGAAACCACCGACTGTTGACAGTGATAAGAAGGTAAGTTGTTGACTTGGTCAATGTTAGCTTGCTTTTCACAGATGAGGTAACGTTCCCTACAAGCTAGCGTAGCTAACGTTAGGTAGATAAATGTCCAAAATTGAGACCGTTATGATCTGGTAAAATAAGCAAGCTGGCGCTGTTGTCATCATTGAGATTATCTATTTAACATGTTAGCCGTAGTTACTTGCTTACAATCGATGAGCAAGCTATCCATGGTGGTAGTTGTAAAGAGGGAAATCTTATCATTTCTAATAACTTAAGTTAACCAGCTAGCTTGTTATGCTAAAATCACCGTGTTACACACAACACTTACATTGTAAACAATGTTAATATGTTATCTAGATTGATGATTCTGCTGCTAGAAGCAGCATCCAGGGGCCCCAGAGCCAAGATAAGACCCAGGGTACAATGTACACCTAAGTAAATAGTGTATTTCAATTCAGCACATGTATTTAAAGTATATTTATCTAATATATTTTATCTACACTTTGAGTGTACTAACCAATAGTGGAAAGTTAAGTACAAAAAAGTATACTTAGTACACTTAAATGTAATGTACTTAAGTGTAGTTTTTTTTTCACCTGGGGCACTAATACTAAATACTACCATAGTTTGCTGATAGTGTTGTGTCAATGGTTTAACATACTTACATAATAATCCCTATTTACCACTCATGTAGGCTGAAGATGACAGTGACTTTGACATATTCCTTAAGGCTTTGTAGTTATACCGTACGTACAGTATAACCATCTGATACTAGCCCAGAGTTAAGCATATTCATCTAGCAAACTATACCTACCTTGGAGTGTTACAATATGCAATACAATACAATATGGTATCATTTTATTCCATGTGTCCATCCAGGCAAATTGTTGGATCCAAATATTATTAAAAAACAAACATATATGATGTAATTACTTTGTAATCATCCAAAATAATGTTAAGTATATGAGTATTTTTCCAAGTAGGCCACTGACTGGTCGATACGTGTGATGCATTGAGTGGGCAGCGCGCCGTGTACTGACTGGACAGCGCGCCGTGTACTGACTGGGCAGCGCGCCGTGTACTGACTGGACAGCGCGCCGTGTACTGACTGGGCAGCGCGCCGTGTACTGACTGGGCAGCGCGCCGTGTACTGACTGGACAGTGCGCCGTGTACTGACTGGGCAACACGCTGTGTACTGACTGGGCCGGTCTGACAGTAACTCCCGGGCCACTCCCCCCCCCCAGTCCGCCCCTGCTTAAACCCCAAAAGTGTCCGTAGCTGCGCATTAATTCTTAAATTGAACGCCCGTTCTCGTGCACTTTAATTTTTATACAGAAACACCCCGCCAGCTCCTTATAAGGGCATGGAACTGAAGAGACGTGTGTTACATCCAGTCCTGTATACTAGAGTTAAGTTGGCTGATATATATCGTTTATTCTTATGTTCTGTGTTGTGATTGTTTACTCATCTCTCCTCTCGTTTCAGACTCCTCACTCCCTGCCTTGTGTGTGCTCCACCTTGTTGATTGTCTGCCCCTCCCTGATTGTTTGCACCTGTTCCTCAACACCTAGTGTATTCAGTCTGTGTGTTCCTGTGTCTCGTTGCCAGTTCGTCTTTGTTTCCCCCGTGTTTCCAGCGTCCCAGCGATTTCCCATGTTCTCCGATGTTCTAGCGTTAACGACAATCGACTGTGTAATCGACTCCGTGTTTGCATTTGCCTCCACAACCCTCTACCTGGATAACGACCCTGGACTGTTTACTCGACTCTGTGATTGCCTCCTCCTTGCCGGTACCTCTGCCTCTACAAACAACTACCTGTGTGACGACCCTGGACTGGATAAACGACGATCCCCGCTGCCCACCCCTGATTGGATTTGTTTGTTTGTATCTGGACTGTCTTACCGTGTACAGAACCCGTTCAGTAAAAGTTGGTATTCTGCATCTTTGTCTCCGAGTCGAGCATCTGGATCCTACATTTCCACGTACATTACAACGTGCACAAACCACAGACTCCCCAGTCATAGCGAAAGCAACTTCAGACCAGATCCAAATCATGTCAAAGCGGAAAGCGAGAAGCCTACCGGTCGAGTAAACGCAGACCTAACAAGACTCCCACGGTTGAAACGGTATTGCCAAATCTCTACCGGTAGACACATTTCTACCGTTGCATGGTATATACCGTAATATCGCCCAACCCTACTTGGCATCCCAGTAAAGACAGAGGAAACCAAGAACTAGCATACCTTTAAAAAGTATGATTTCTTCTTACCTTTCTCTATAAGAGACAACCTGGATCTCAAAGTCTGGACATCTGCCTGCAAGGACTTGGTCAAAGGATCAGTTTTTACTGACTCTACTGGAAAAACACAGAAAGTTCATGTAAAGCCTCCAGTGCCAAAATTCACACAGATAACTGCAAACTGCTTGTAAAAGTAGACTGATACACACATGTAGAAACAAACTTCATCATAACACTCCTTACCTGGCGTACCCATTTCCCCCTTCTCTCCTTTAAGACCAGGTGGCCCAGCAGGACCCATCTTGCCTGGAGGCCCTGGGACTGGCACCCCTGCAGATAAGAACACATGAAGCACGTTACACTCAAGCGGCTCACCCGTGTATCATATCAGAAAGCTGGTTAGTCTTTACATTTACATTTAGTCATTTAGTAGACGCTTTTATCCAGAGCGACGTACAAAGGAGAGAACAATCAAGCTACAGGCAATAGAGACTTAGTAATAATAGATACTATTTTACATAAGAAATAAAAAAAGAGCAGGAATGTAACTACTGTGAGAGCGAGTTAAGTACTATTTAATGTACTATTAGGTACTCTCTAATGTAGTAAAAACCGTCTCAGACTGTTTCCAGGTTGAGCAGACAAACTCACACACAAACCTGGTTCTCCTCTGTCCCCCTTGAGTCCTGGGACTCCCTCACTCCCATCTTTCCCATCCCTGCCATTGTGCCCATTGTGTCCGGGGTTACCAGGGACACCAGCCAAGCAGTTGGGCGGGGCCTCCGTGTGTGCTCCACCAATCAGAGACAGCAGAAGGACAGCGAGATACAGAGCCATGGCTGTGTTCTCCTTGGACAAGACAGAGTGACACTGGGCAACATCTGAATTGATCAGTATTTATACAGATCCTCAGTACTGAGATAATGACCTGACTGAGACACAGTCAAGGTTGTTTCACAAACAGGAAGGACACATAGTACTTTGTCATCATTTGCGTAAGGAAGTGGGAAAGTGTTTCAGTAAATATGAGAAGATCTGGCATCCCAAACATCATCCAAAGAAACTCATGTTTTCCTGTTTGTTAAGAGTTTCTTTAAGTGGGCGAACCTGATCCACCTTTTGTCTAACCCAGGATATAGAAATGCAAGAACAGCAATAGCGATGTATTTTTGACAGTGTATTATTTATGACTCTATTTGGTACTGTACCAATGTGGAACACTATCTCTATTTCCTTCAATTGTTCTCTGATGCTTCCCTCTTTGCTCCTCTTTGTTCTCTTCTCCAGGAACACAAAGGTGAAAGGTGAAAGATGAAAGGTGAAAGGTGCACGCCCAGGCACTTCTGAACATATGTGGATCCATTAGTTTCATTATTCTATTTGTCAAAGTCTATGAGTCAAAGTCAACCTAAAGCCTTCAGGAAGGAATGGAAAGACTGCCCCAGAGGTAGGAATCAACAACTACCATTTCAGATGAGCTTGTATATTTAAGTGCTGAAGTTATTGCCTGGCCCCAACACACCATTGCACCTACACAGAGACTTACTTTATATAGCAGGGTCTTTGCTCTGATCAACAGATACAATGCGTGGCGATACTTAGAATGATATCGCATTTATAATCCATTAAGGACCGCTACATGAAGTAATTCCTGCTCAGTAGCAATGTATGACTCCCTGTGCCAGGAGAGTAGGCTTTTCATCTGAGTGGCCATGCATGATGTACATTTAATATTTAATTATATAGTATAGCAGTTTGTATATGTATACATTTGTTAATACATTTGTGTTTTTACCTACCTCAGTTTCTGTTTCAGTGTAAGTTATGTGTGTTCCTGATGCTGGAACACTGCAATTGTCCTTTGGGAGTTAATAATAGATAGATGGATATTGTATTAATCCCGAGGGAAATTTTAGGACATCCATTAGCTTATAAATTTTCTACAACTTATACAACTCACAGACACAACATGCACAAATCACATACACGTAGGGAGAACATGTTCACTAGGAGTGGGGTGGCAACAGATACAAGAATGGGTCTGACCCTATGGTACAATATGCATGATTAAAGTCACATGTCTGCTGATATAGCTTACTCCATATCTGCTGGTCTGTCACATGTGTAGTATTTTGAGCAGCCACTTGATGGCGCTCTAGTATCTGAGTTCTGTTAGGATTTAGGATTAGCTATGTGATTGCTCATGCCTGTTGTTACTTTGATTCACGTTCAGTAAACGTAGCCGCTGGCTTTCATGTCGACCGTCTCACAAGCGTATTCGTATTAATTATGTACAAACATAACAACATGCATCTGTTCTTGAAAACTAAGTACTTGGTACTTACAACTGTAAATCAATCTTTCTTATATACAACAACACACAGTCTTTGAAAATGTTTATGTCAAGGGTCGAACAGACACGGAGAAAACTTTGGTGTAAAGTTGTGTAAAATGTAAACCCGTAGAGTGTATGAGGACTTATACAAACTATTTCCCATGGGTGGCAGTAATGTACTACCTGGCAGGAAAATAGCGAATGAAATTGTCCGAAGAAGAAAAAGAAGCTACGAAGAGCGCATGCCCAGGATATTTCTTTCTGACGCGAAGGAAGAAGCAGAAGGTAGGTGCTTTCGTCTTTCTGGGCATGGCAAATGTGTCTATTTTCCTTTTCTTTATTTTTAAAAAGTAATATACAATGTGTTGTTGTAACCAAGTAACAGAAGGTGGCATTTTTATGAACATTAATGTAGTGGTCGTCTGACAAGCATACAAAATAACCAACTAGGTTAGTAACGTTAGCATCAGCTAGTGAATGAAGTACACGTAAGCGTAATATTCTTGCGTGATGCATTGAGGATTGGCTGTAAAATGAAAACTGACGAGAGGTCTCCACATCTTTGCATATTAACTTGTAGTTCTAACTCAACGTGCTTATTTGAATCTATGCTAAGTTGATATTTCTAGCCATTTTCATAGCGCGAAGTTGGTGTGAATTGAATGACAGGGAATGTACACGTAAGCGTTCCACTGGCATAGTTAGCCGATTGAACTGACTTATTTCAGGCGGTTGATCTACCTACTATTAACTTTCTTGTTTGTCACAGATCGGGTCTTGTGTGTTTATGTTGTGGTAGTGATCTTGTTTGGAAATCAATTCATTAAACAGATTTAGGTTATTTAGCTGCTTTTGGTTGTTATAGTTATCAGGTACGTTAACGTAAGTTAGCGAACCTGCTAACTTGAAGTTGCAGAAGTTGGTTTTTATCAAGCACTAAAAGTTTCAAATCACAGTCAAATTCGTATAAAACTGGTTGTTACTGTGTAGTAATCTGGGGATGAGCTTCGGACTTGTGTTTACATTTCTGATACTAGACCGCGTACATGGCCCATACGGCCTCATTTTGGTCCTGAATGGACCAATAAAGGTTCGAATCGGCAATGAACCCCTGATTTCAGAATAATAACCGACGCCGTTTCCAGCGATTTACTTGTCCACTTGTAATCATTGTTTGAATTTCCAGATGGTCATATTGCCAACCTTGCCTTAATACCACAGATTCCTGATAGTACTACGATGCAATCCTCAATCTTGTCTGTAACACTATCTGACATTTTTTTTTAAGCAGTATTACCCCAATGTTTTTGTCAAACCCTTTGGAAGACTGAGCCTTATGATGAACTTTTCTATTTTCATTGCAGATGAGGGCCTTGTGTGTGTTTGCTGTGGTTGCTTTGGTGGCTCTGGTGGCCGGTGAGGAGGGAGCTCGTCTGTTGGCCTCCAAGTCCCTGCTGAACCGTTATGCTGTGGAGGGCCGAGACCTCACCCTTCAGTACAACATCTACAACGTTGGGACCAGGTATTGTGCTGTTCAACGCTCAGGGGGGTGACTAAAGTCAGACCGTAGCAAAACACATGCCAGCCGTTGCAGTGAGAAGCGTATTAGTGCCATGTTATACTCACTGTGACTTTGGAGAGGTCAGATTTTGCTCCAATGATTTTATTTAATCCGATTCTCTCTTCTCATCTTCTCTCCAGCGCTGCCTTGGAAGTTGAGCTGTCGGATGACTCCTTCCCCCCTGAAGACTTCGGCATTGTCTCTGGAATGCTGAATGTGAAATGGGATCGCATTGCACCGTATCCTTAAACCTCTCTGTAAAGCTCCTCATTGTCCTTACAAATGATGCTTATGCATGGTGCTCTAACACCCTTCATCAATATGTGGACAATACTCCTTGTACTGAGTCTTCTGCACCTATTGTTTGAAATCACTTTAACCAGTCAAGAGATAACAGTGGACTTTGATCATCCAAGAGTATCTACCTTTGTCTGTGCAGTCTCCTGCCCTAGGCAAACAGTGACCGACCCATCACATGTAAATCTCATCATCTCCTTGGGGACTCAGTGCATGCTTTTGGTAATTAGCAGTGGTCAAAGAAGGAGACTGTCACTGACCATGTTCTTTTCTTAGTCTTGTCTTTTTTTATAGTCTAATTGAAATGATCAAGTAACACTCTGCCATGGTGGCCATCAGTACTATTTCTTAGTTCTGGTTTTGATGTTGGATGGTGAGAAAATCTGAATGGTTCAGTGTGCGTTTGCTTTTGATGGAATTGAAGGCACTCTATTAAGGATTCTCTAAGGAGTTCTTAGGTTGATGGATAGATTGAATGTAGGTTGCCATTCTGCTGGTTGCTCTGTATGCGTGGCAAGTGAGGATTTGACCTATTTCACCTGGTCTACTGCTTGCTTTTAAAAAAAGGTTTGGATTCCAGCTTCAACTGTGTTCACTCAGATTGTGTTGGTTCTCCGTGACAGTCCTTAACTCTTGCCTTCTTCAGTGCCAGCAATGTGTCTCACACCGTTGTGTTGCGTCCTCTTAAGGCCGGCTACTTCAACTTCACCTCCGCTACCGTCAGCTACCTGGCCCAGGAGGGAGGACAGGTTGTGGTGAGTAAGATGTTCTTACCTGCCGGTTGCCACAGAAGATGCCAGAGCATTATTATTATTATTATTATTATTATTATTATTGTGACCCATAAAGTGTCTTTGAGAACTGTGAAAAGCGCTATATAAATGTGAATTATTATTATCATTATAGCAGGGTCTCACCACCATGTCTGTTTGTGTGCTAGGTTGGATATACCAGCGCCCCCGGTCAAGGTGGCATCCTGGCCCAGAGAGAGTTTGACCGCCGTTTCTCCCCTCACTTCGTAAGTGTGACTTTTACAGCCAGGAGTTTACTGACTATTAAAGAGATTGTACCGTCATGCACTAGGTATTGATTCCATATATATTTAGATCTTTAGATGGATGGATGGATAGATAGATAGATAGAAAGATAGAAAGATTGATTGATAGATAGATAGATAGTCATTTGAGTGGTATGGAGTGTATATTATCCCATCTGTCAACACCTACAGGCTTTGAAAAGAAAGGAGTTGAGTAAAATGTAAGGGCACCTTTTTAATCCTAATACATCTTACCCATCTCCCCTCCCCAGCTGGACTGGGCTGCGTTCGGAGTGATGACTCTGCCCTCCATCGGCATCCCTCTGCTGCTGTGGTACTCCAGCAAGAGGAAGTACGACTCACCCAAGACCAAGAAGAACTAAAGCACACACTCATAACTCATAGAGGGATGGGGTTGGGATACTGCTAAGGGGGGTTTGGGGTGGGTGGGTTGGGGGGCTTTAAGGTTGACTTTAAGGGGTTGAGTGTTTTTTTTCCGTTTTTTTTTTTCATCTAATAATTTAATTACCCATATTGGGGGTAAACTGTTTCAAAGATGATGTAATTGTTGTGGATGCTGGAAGAATGCCCCCCTCCCCCCCTTCTGGGGTTTGGATTGTAATACATTTTGGATCAAGGTGTGACCTAAAGCCACATGCCTGATGGCATGCCCAGTCGCAGCAAACATCACTGCTATCACTCTGAAACACAATCATCTGTCTGAAACCCTCTTGAGCAGTGAGGACTGGGGTCAGAGGTACTGTGGACCACTCTCTTGGGTCAGTCTTACAGTGTTTTTTTTTTTGTTGGGAAATAAACAAGTGGGTTTTCCTATAAAAAAAAAAAACAGACTTCTGTATTTTCTATTGGGTATTATTTATTATTACAGGAACATAAAAAAATGAAGATTTCTTCAAATGTTTTTGCACTCATTTTTTATTTAATGAAATTAAAATTAATGAAAAATAAGTCAAATATTGTGGCAACACGCAACAAACACAGGCTCCTCTGTGCTGCTGACAGGATCTGAATGACCATATGATATTCATACAAAGCAGCAGAAGGTTTTAAAACGTTATCAAAGCATTTCCAGGTTGCAATTCCAATGACTGAAATGTTAAGAAAAGCTGTTTAGGATAAGTGTGGAAGTCAAGACGAGATCTTGAGAACCAAGAACACTTTCAGATAAAATGTTTATTTCCTCGCGCTCTCCGACTGCCCCTCTACTTAGATTCAGAATTATGCATAGAGGGTTGAAATGTGGGGCGGTGTGTGTGTGTGTGTGTGTCAAGGTCTGTGTGTGCGTGTGGATGTGTGTGTGTCTAAAGGGCTGTGTTTGTGTGTGTGTCTAAAGGGCTGTGTTTGAGTGTCTAAAGGGCTGTGTGTGTGTTTGTGTGTCTAAAGGGCTGTTTGTGTGTCTAAAGGGCTGTGTTTGTGTGTGTGTCTAAAGGGCTGTGTTTGAGTGTCTAAAGGGCTGTGTGTGTGTTTGTGTGTCTAAAGGGCTGTGTTTGAGTGTCTAAAGGGCTGTGTGTGTGTGTGTCTAAAGGGCTGTGTGTGTGTGTGTGTCTAAAGGGCTGTGTGTGTGTGTGTGTGTCTAAAGGGCTGTGTGTGTGTGGGTGGAGGCTGCATTTTGGCTTGAGCTGTGCCCTCTGACGTGCTAATGGTGCACGCTGGGTTGGGTGGGTTTTGTGGGTGAAACGAGCACCCTTGATGGTTTGTGGGTAAAGAGTACATACATACACAACTATGGGGGGCGTCATCACATGCAGAGTTTATGAGTGAACTGCTCGCCAGCAAGGGATTTTTAGGTTCTAAAGCCTGGAGCCTAGATTTCAATCCACTAACATGTCATCCTGTTGTTCCTCAGTTTAAATGTATTTACATGTACATACATGTCATGGGACTTTCACTGATTGCTTAGTTACATTTGAATGTATTTAAATGTCCAAATGCAAGCAGTGGGAGTGTGAGGTGGTCACAGGGAGGAGTTTGAGTAAACTCAGTCCAAAGTGACTGTGGCTTGGAGATTTAATGAAACTACTTGAGGATTGCGTCTGATATTAAAGGTGTGATCTTCAATTCTGGAGAATGACTGTTGATATTTGAACTCAACAGCCAGTCAAATACACCCCTACCTTCAGTGCTCCACAAGCAATGTTCTTGATTGACTGGAATAGTGTATTGCTTGGTCAGAACAGCGGATTGAGGATTGTGTGGAGAAATTAGCTGAATCTGCATATTGGATTATAACCCAGGACTGGACCTTTAAACCAGAAGTCTAGGTACTGCAATTGGAATATTTTTGTGGCATTAAAATATTAAGCCCCTCTGCTTATCCAGAAACATCTGAGAATAAGTTTTAATAAGGAAGTTTGAATCAGTACAATTTTTAAGGATGATATAACTGAGACCAATAAAACAAAATTAACTTGAACTTGAACTTTGTCTTCATGGGTTTTAAAAAACGCGGGCAGGGCATCAGTGTTTGGGGTTGAGGGGAGGCAGAGGTGGTCGTGGCCCCGACGATCTTTCTGGAATCTGCTCATAGATGGCCGAAGGATCAGAGGGAGGAAGTCGACCAGAGGGGTTGGCATGGAAGTGACCCGCCCGTGATGGAGAGGTCGACAGCGGAGGCCCACTGAAGTTCTAGGAGAGGGTAAACAAAAGAAGGGATCTACATATAGCAAAAACTTGCATACCACACATTCACACACACACACACAAACACGCGCATATACACAAACACACGCACATACACACACACACACACACACACACACACACACACACACACACACACACACATATACACAGACTCACAAACACATGCACACACACACACCTGAGCCCGCGTGCAGACACACAAATGCAAAGCTTGCAAAACTCATTTCTTAACCCTTCTCAATTTCAAGGTTTCAGCAAAGCAGTCTATGATTGACATACCATTGCTATACCTGGGCTGCCAACCTATGCAGCCTACGTGTGGGTGGGAAACATAATGCCTGTCTGGGTTGACAGGATATGTGGTAACATACCTGCACACTGCTGTCAGCTCGCGGAAATAGATTGGGGTGTCTCGGGGGTGGCCTCAAAGGGAGGTTAGGGGTGGTCCTTGACGAAGCAGGAAGTGTAGCAGTGTTGCTAGGTCTAGCTGGTGCAGGCTCCGGGGGAAGCGTAGCTATCTCCCTAGCACCACGGACGTTGACCTCAGAGTAGATATGATTTCCAGAAATCCCTGTGGGAAACATCCCCCAGTTCACAAAAGGTACGATTTTTTGGTTATGTAGTGTAATATAATTTCCACCATCTCCATCTCCTCTCGTCTCAGACTCTCCCTCCGCCAACCCGTCCGTCCTCTACTGCTCTCTTTAACTTCAACCTCCCTCCTGTCCCTCTTGAATCACCATGTGGAGAGAGATAGGGATGAACAGAGAGAGGAGTGGAGAGAGATAGGGATAGAGAGAGAGGAGTGGAGAGAGAGAGGGATAAAGAGAGAGGAGTGGAGAGAGAGAGGGATAAAGAGAGAGGAGTGGAGAAAGAGAGGGATAAAGAGAGAGGAGTGGAGAGAGAGGGATAAAGAGAGATGAGTGGAGAGAGAGAGGGATAGAGAGAAAGAGGAGTGGAGAGACAGAGAGGGATAAAGAGAGAGAGGAGTGGAGAGAGAAGGGGTAGAGAGAGAGAGAGGAGTGGAGAAACAGAGGGATAAAGAGAGAGAGGAGTGGAGAGAGAGAGGGATAGAGAGAGAGAGGAGTCTCTAAACTCAACTCATCTCTTTTCCTCCTCCGCCTCTTCCTTTCCACATGTCTGTTCCACATCTCTCCTCCCCTTACTTGAGCTCCATATCACCCTCTACCCCTCCATCCCTCCATCCCTCCATCTCTCCATCCCTCCATCCCTCCATCTCTCCATCTCTGTCATCCATCTCTCCTGCATTCTTCTACCCTTCCCCAATCCTCTGACCTCAAATGCAATCTCATGTCCTTCTCTTTTTCTCCTCTAGTCTCCTTTTCTTGCCTTTCATACCCTCACTCCATTCTCTCCTCTACTCATTCCCTTCTTCATTCTTCTCCTTCCTTCTCATTTTCTCACCCTCATTACGCTC
>NC_045170.1:7981331-7988831 GCF_900700415.2 Clupea harengus | reverse complement strand
AGTTCTCTCCAGCTGATCTTCCACATCTAGACACTATGACAGTTCATTGCCCTTGCTTTCCTTGAGAAGCTGCTGCTCTTCTAGTTTCCTTTTTGCTCGTGAACACAGCTAGTTACCATCTGCCTTCTCTCCAGCAATGTACCCTTACCCCATGCTTTTCAACGGTCACCTGGCCCAGACCCTGCTCTTCCACTTGGTACCTGCCCAGTGATATCCCTATGCTGTAGGGAAGCTTAACATACATGAGGACATCTAAACTGTTTTCTGTGTTAATATTTGAACGCCATTCACTGAGGCTACATTTTCCATCATCTTTCTGGAACTTTCCATAAGTGATTCATGAAAATAGGAAAAACCTGCTCTGCACAAATCTCAGGACATTACTCAGTTGAGCTTGCTTCTCACAACACATTCATTATTAACACCTTTATTATGAAGATCGATATTAATGCTAATGCTATGTTACTGTTCGAGTCTGTTTTATACAAAGACACACAAACACACACGCAATCAAAACTCGCCTTTGGTTTTTGGTCTTCAGTAATAACTTCAACAAATCAATTAAAAAAAGGGCCACAAGATAAAAACAGGTGTGAAAATACCTGTATTCAGACAGTTTGGGACATATTGAATTCACAGAATTGTGAATCAGTAACAATATACCAAATTGGACTGTGTACCACTTCCCCACATACCAACAGATTTGCTGTTTTTTAGTGTTATTATATAAAGAAGTAGTTGTTCTAACTGTAGTGCCTGGCATTTTTAAATGTAGCAGTATGAGAAGGATTTACACCTGAAGTGTGGGATCTGTGAGACGGAAATGCAGCGCTCTTGACTGTGGTCAATAGCTACATCCTTTTGACATTCACAACAACGTACGTGCACTTAACAGAAAGCACTTCGAGAGAACCCAAGAGAAACAGTTAGAAATGATGTGTGTGAAGCGGTACTTTCATCCAACACATCTGACCATTTTAGCTGTACTAGATCTTCTGTGCCTGTATCTAAATACGCAACAGTGAACACGCAATCCTAGTCTGTGGAAAGTGAAATGTTCAGAATGTATGTAGGGCGCTACAGTTCACTACAGTCAGTTATTTCTAATTTCTCAGCCTATAACTCATTGAATATTGTTCTTTAGCTGTAAACCAGTTTTAGGAGATATGACAGCAGGGAATTGTCCAACCTACATATATAAAACACTATAAAGTTATGCACCGCATTACACGGTATGAACACTTTGCAATGTTTAAGTTTAAAGTATTCTTAACTTCTTCCACAACATGTGGCACAACAAGAGTACACATACTTGATAGTTAAGTGAGAGGAGAGAATTTCAGAGCTCTAATACAGGTAAATAAAAGGGTTCTTGAAATGAAGAAAAGACATCTGACCTTTCAGCATCTGGTAGTCAAAATCCATGTTGCTGTTTTGAAACAGGGGAGCTGTGTGAGTAGATGTTTCCCCTCTTATCTGTTTGTATCTGCAAGTGGGAGCGCATGTGCGCATGCCTGTATGAGAGAGTTTGTGTGAATGTGTTTGTGTGTGTGTGTGTGTGTGTGCATGCTTTTATTTGTATTCGAGTGTGTATGTCTTTGCACATATCTATATGGGTGTGTATATTCACATGGGTGGGCTTCTGAGAAAGGACGTGCTTTCGCAAGCGTACATATATGTGTTACTGTATATGAATGTGTGTGTGACCGTTACTTGCTTTTGGTGACTCTTGTTGTGGTTGCCAGTAAGTGTCAGGACACTTCCTCCTTAAAACAGAAGGGGAAACAGACATAGCATCTCTAATCTCACCTTTCGCTCCATTTCTAACCCCATACTTAGCGTAGCATTTCCTGCTGATTTGTTTTCAGAGCAAAGTAACGTAGCAAAGTGCAAATATAAAAGAAAATGACTGTGTGTTTGTGTATTGGGTAAGGTTGTGTGGTCATGGCACACAGTTGTTTTTTTACACAACACTTAAGTCAACGGGAGGTGAGATGTTGCGGATACGAAAAGCAGATTTGCCATGTGCCGGAAGAGACAGAGTGACCACCAACACAGCAGAGACTGAAAGGAGTAAAGAGAGAGGGAAAGAAGTAAAGAGAGAGGGAAAGAAGTACAGGCATGGCAATGAGCATCTTACTCTCAGCCTACCGCCTGACTGTTTCTTCTGCCATTGAAGTTTATGGCAAACTGTAGGACCATACAGTAAAAAGCTGTGAAATTTGGCACACTGATTGGGACAACTACCCTGACTCTATTCAGCAAGATTCACATCTGCCCTTAGACTGCTGAGATCAAAACACCAAATGACTTCAATTGTGCCATTTTGTATTTTCTGCCATTTTGGCTTTGATCAAAAAGCGTTTTCTTCAGCATTCCATGGACAAACTTTGTCCAACTTTCAGCAAAGTTGTCACAGATGATCTTCAGACTAAGCCCCACAAAAGTTATAACATTGATTTTTTTATTTTCCAAAGCATTTGCCAATAACAGCCAATCAAAATCAGCAGCGAAGCTGCCAAACAGGAAGTGATCCTATACCTCTGCAACAGTTTGATGTATCTACATCTAACTTGGTGGACTGACTCAAGACCTTGTCCAAAGGGAGTCCATAAAGAATGGCCCCATTTCAGCAATCATTGGCACTATAATAAGAAAAAACATGTTTTGGCTCATTACGTTTCAAGTCTTTGGATCAGGATGGAATTTTCACAAGGGTTCCTGGGGCAACTGGGGATGTACAGATTGATATGTATCCACCTCCCTTTAGAGCAAACTCGAGACGTGTGACAGCTTCCTTTTGTGTTTTTACACTGAAGTGTAGGCCATCCACAGGAAAACAGTGTCAGCCATTATGGACGTTCACAGACGATCCACTAGATGGGGCAAAAACATTAGAATTGATTATGGGGAAACAGAGTGCCTACATAATATGGGTAACTTAAGGAGATGGAAGGGGGGGGGGGATGCAATGTTAGGATGCCACTCAACGTGGTTTTGACTACACACTGTGAAAAATCGTCTGTGTTAGTGAGAGCAATTAGGAACTCTGTGTTATGCATAGAAGAGTTTTCTTTCTCACATGCTTGCATGAAAAATTACAGGGGTGAAATAAATACGCACCTTTTAAGTCATTGCCTGAAGGTAGAAATAACTCTTTTCATTTGTTTCGGGGTCTTATCTCCATAATCGTTCAATTTATGAACTTTCGCCTGTAATCAACAATCACAGAATCAATTCAACACAGCACAGCACGTCACACTGTGGTCACAGTCTGGGATATCTGGGAACCTGCGCGAGTAAGAAGTGCGTCGTCTCGCCAAAGGACGAATGGACCGGAGACGTCTGGTATCAGAAATGGACTAACACGCACTGGCATATGGATGGTATACTGGCCAACAGTCACGATTTCAGGTGAGCTTTTCCTGTGGTAGACTGTCAAATGTGACGGCTACACAACCATTTTTTTTAGAAAAAGGCTTCATTTAATTTTTATACTGGAAGGATACGGAGACGACGTTTTGGTCAGTGGCCTTAAAACTGCAAACTGTCTGTTTAATACTACATGGAACAGCCTTTGTTATTACACCTAGGTAGGCTATATCATCAGTGTACATCTAGTGTTGAGTCTGCGCTATATGTTCTGAGTGCGCACTTCGCTCCGTCACGAGAACTGTGAGATGACAGTAGCCTACAGGCTGTAGGCAAGGGACAACCCTTGGGATTTTCCGTATTTATTGGATACAGGAGCCATTTGTACGCTGTCAGCTTCGTTCTGTACGCGTGAAAGTCTGGCCGGTTGTATTGTTGTTGTAACACGATGACCTTGTCAGACAATAACCCACCGGCTGAAGGCGAAAAAGCCCAGTCGCGCGCTGAGATTTGAGTTGACACATGCTCTCAGTTACGCTTCATCGCTCGCGCCCCATTCCACAGATAATTCTCCCCTTTGCTGCCAGGTGGCACTCTCTGACCAGAGAAATAAAGTTGACTTACGTCAATGTAGAATTGTTTTGTATGGACTTGGTAGATTAGCATGCCTAAGCAAACGACTTGGTGTAAGGTTTATTGTAGCCTAGCTTTCTATGAGGCATATGGTCACTGCCATTGATCGATTTGAAAACAACTGAATATTAGACTACCTATATTCCTTCTTTAAGCGCATTGACAACTGCGTAGTAAGCTGCCTTCTTGGTCAATATACTTGTATGCCTACATTCCGGAAATACTCTTGACCAAAATTGTTGAACTGACTACCTGAACGGTTGTCGTTCACCTGCAAGAACTCCAACGCCGACCTCAGCGCAAGGTGCGTTTGAGGGAAAGGAGGAGGTCCCTAATAGCAGCGAAAGCATAAAGTTACACTGCTCAATTTGAAGTGAAACGTTATTGACGGACTCACGGGATTCACGTAAAGCGAAGTAGAAACCGCAAGTGGCAAAAATACAGGTTATGCTTACTGCAAGAGACCATAGCGCGAGGTAAGTTTTTGGAAATCCACACCTTAAAGAATCCACACCTTTTAGTCTTTGCGTGGTAAATCTTCTCTTTCCATAATCCTATCACGACAATGTACCACTAAGCCTGTAAGGAATCATATGCTGACCAAAAATGACGGCTGGTAACTCATTGATTCGCTGTATATAGCCTACCTTTAGCCACAGGACAGCATGTATTACATCGTAAATGCATTGAATTATGGTAATGTGTTTTATTGGATACAGATATTTAAGAAATGCAGAAACAAAAGATAGTCAGAATAAGCTCATGCTCATGGCAAGTAACGTTAAAACATTCTCAAACCACGTACGCGAGATCCCCGCGAATTCATGATACTATGTCCTCATCCAAGTGAAGGAAACCACCTCCCATACACTGATGCTGTAATAAACGGCTGTGTTTGCTCTCCTAGTGTAGAGTTACAGTAGAGTCAGTGTTTCGATTCGACATAGGGAAAACTGGCTCTGGATCAGAGTGAATCAGTGGAACTATCTCAGCATTTAATCAGTGTTACGACAAAAAAAAAACTTTCGCAGTAAAGTAGGAGTTTTTCTAGGAACAGGCAAGTGATATGGCAACATGCACATACACGCACATACATAAACACACACACACAGACGTTCATGTGGATAAGAATCCCTCCCCTCCCCGAGGACCCTGAATTCCTCCACATTCCACCGAAGCCCACTCACAAACCCAGAATAACACAGTCAGGGAATGTTCTTACATGGACTCTTCTCTTAGACTTGTTATATTGTGAACGTGTCTTGATCTAATGGGTTATTTCATACACGCACGTACCCAAGACTCACAATGGTAGCCTACATCACCTCTTCACTGTAAAGAATTACCGGTATGTGCGTTTCTTTGTCAGAAAGAAATACAAATGCTTCTGAATGTAATTCTAGACGCATAACGAACAACAGTTTGTCAGTACTGAGAATTTAGTTTATCTTGACATGTTCTTACATGTTTTGTCTTGTGTCACTTCTGAGGCCTTTCATGCACTTGTTTTACATCTGCTTTATAGTGGTAACAATTCTATTGTCCAGCAGATCCAACAAAAAGGAAACAAGAAAGATAGAATATTTAAATATTAAAAAGCACTGATGGATGTGGAATTACATTCGTTTTAGTTTTCAAGCAAGTTTATTTACTGACGACATGACTGATCTGATCGCAGTGATGCTGTTTATTTTAAGTTGCCGAATATGGACCAGATTTGAATTGGTTTGGTATTACGTGTTAAATACCTATAGATTGGATACTTATTTAGATAACTTGTCATTATTCTGACTGGTCATGGGAATCTATTGTCTGGTGTTAGTGGAGTATTCAATCCAAGACTAAGCTTGCTGATGAACAGAGAAGTGAGTCGGTTTCTGAATCTGTCCTAAAAATGTGTTTCTGTGTGTGTGTGGCCGCGTGCATCTATGTGCGTTTCTGCATTTGTCAGTTTGACGTTAGCGTGAGTTTGCGTATACAATGATGGGCCCACCCTTTGACCACACACCTGTGCATCAGAGTTGTCTTTGTAGGGGAACTGAATAACCAAGGCCCTGAATAGCGCCGGGACTTCCACTTGCACCCACCAACTAACAAGTCAAAATGCAAACAGACCTCCACACATTAAGACCACGATGTAACTCTATTGTCGCACAATATGTTAAACACAGTTCTCACACTGTCTACTTCCTTTCCTTGTGTAAACAGGTCTCTCACGCAGTCTCTCACTGGCTCTGCCGGTCGGCTCATTATGATCAGGCTGTGTTTGAGGACACACACAAACAGACACGATCACACAAACACACACACACACACACACACACACACACACACGTTGGGTAGTGTTGAGCAGTCGATGCTCATTTGGTGCTTGCGTTTTGTGCGTGTGTTGCCGACTGCATGTTTGTGTTTGAGACCTAACAGAGTATAGTGCTGTTGTAGTATTCCCAAACGAGTGTGTTTGTGTTTCAGATGTGATAAAGTCTAGAGATAGTTCAGGATTGTGTGGAGTATTTCTAGTTCTGTTGTGTTGTGAGTTGCTTCTGTGCCGTAAACAAGGTCACCACAAAGTAGTAGTGCCTCAGGGCTTTTCAAAGTCCATTGGTGTGTTGCATCCCATTGTCTGTTGCTGACTGCTGAGTGCTTGAGGTTTCGGATGGAACAGCAGCCATTGTTTTGGAGAGTTTTGTGTTGGGTTTCTTGCCTCCCTTCAGAGTGCTTGCGTTGTGGCTTGTGGACTGGGCTCTCTCAGGGCTTCTGAATGAGCTCTGTTGTTCTCCAGGCCAGGGAACTTCATGGTATGAAAACGAGGCCAGGAGCCGAGCCAGCATAGGGCTAAGGGTGTGTTTAGGAGGGTGATCACACACACACACACACATGATCACACACACACACACACACACATGATCACACACACACACACACATGATCACACGCACACACACACACACACACACTTACAGAATGGGCGTGTGTGTTTAGGAGGGCTCGGGTCTCACTCACCACATGAGACGTGAGCATGAGCAACATCTGTGAGAGGTTTCTCATGCTCACTTCACTTGAATTGTTCAGTCTGTATCCCACACATGATCACACACACACACACACACACACATACACACACGCACACGCACACAGACACACACACACACACACATACACACACACACACACACACACACACACACACACACATGATCACACACACACACACACACACACACACATATGATCACACACACACACACACACACACGCACACACATGCACACACTACATGCCTACATGCACGCATGTAAACATACCCACAACCACACCCACATCCACACACAAATGCGCATATACACACACACACACACACACATGCATGCACACACACACACGCACACACATGCATGCACACACGCACACACTACATGCCTACATGCACGCATGTAAACACACCCACAACCACACACACATGCGCATATACACACACATGCACATGTACACACA
>NC_045170.1:7963831-7976331 GCF_900700415.2 Clupea harengus | reverse complement strand
GATTAATTAAGGTGTATCTTAACTTTTTTTATCTTATCTTATAAATAAAAATGTCCGTTACCTACCTTGAACTGTATAGAGCATAGTGAATTACAGTAGATTGAATACGTGTGAACTCATTTCATGAAATATTGCCCCTCTCTAGTGGCCATTTTGGGCAGGTGCGTGAGGTGCGAGAGCGGGCTTCTGGGGTGCGATGGGCGGCCAAGTTCCTGAAGATCCGCAGGGGAGCCGGGAGCCGGCTGGGGATGGAGAGGAAGAGTGTGGAGAGAGAGGTGGAGCTGCTCCAGGCCCTCCAGCACCACAATGTCATGGCCCTCAAGGACGTGTTCGAGTGCAGAGCTGAGATCGTCCTCATCGTGGAGCTGTGAGTGTGTGTGTGTGTGTGTGTGTGTGTGTGTGTGTGTGTGTGTGTGTGTGTGTGTGTGTGTGTGTGTGTGTGAGTGTGTGTGTGTGTGTGTGCACATGCCTGTGTGTGTGTGTGTGGTGTGTGTGTGTGTGTGTGTGTGTGTGTGTGTGTGTGTGGTGTGTGGTGTGTGTGAGTGTGTGCATGTGCCTGTGTGTGTGTGTGTGTGCATGTGCCTGTGTGTGTGTGTGTGTGAGAGAGAGAGAGAGATAGTGGGAGTGTTTGCACCTGTGTATCTCTGTGGATGAGCGTGTATACACACTTGATTTGTGTCATTAGGTGAGGGTATATTTGAGAGGGCGCTGTGCAGTCTTGACCTTAAACACTGAGGTCAATTGGAGAGGGCTGGTTTAGTCCTCCATACAGACTCACCTTCTGATTGGTTAGCTGTGAGTGCTGTTGTTCACCACATCCATAAATCCAGCATGTAAAACATAATTGTTTGTAATTAAATACAACAGTGCAGCTGATTGTTTGGCATTCTGTGTTGAAACAGCCAACATCAAAGTCTCTGTCTAGTTTGCTTGAAATGTATTGTCGTGGGGGGACAGAATGATGAACGAGCCAGGGGGATTAAATAAGGTGTGGGAATGAGAAAGGCAGAGGTGGCAGCTGAGTGGCTGAGAGGAGCTTAGCGAAAGGCTCCGGCAGGGACAGAGAGCCAATCGTCCAGAGACCGGGGAGATGGAGGAAGGACAGAACGATAGAAGCTGAGTGGTAAACGACTGCCTGGCTGGCAAGAGAGAATCAGGAGATAAGGAAAAGAGGAGGAGAGAGGATGAGAGGAGTGACTAAATGTAAATGTCTTAAAATGGGTCATTTACAACATTAGTTATGCGGTTGATACCAGGAGAGGGGTAGTTCTGCTTTTTCTGTTTGGGCAAAATGCCTTTCAGCAAGTTCGGTGTAGTGCCAGTCACTTGTGGTGAGGCAATTTGTGGTTCCCCCCCAATTCTGCATAGTTAGGCCCGAGGGACTTGCCACTCAGTCGTTTCAGCACTATGTGTGAAGTTGCTCAATTCGCAGAGAGGCGACACCTGCAGTCACTGTCGTCGTAGTAACGTTTTGCCTATGGTTGCAGATTTAGGCTCAGTTTAGGCTCACTCTCTCTTTCTTTTCTTTGTGTGTGTGTCTGTGTTTGTGTGTGTGTGTGTGTGTGTGTGTGTGTGTGTGTGTGTGTGTGTCCCGTGTGTGTGACTCTCTTATCTTTCAGTATCAGTGGAGGGAGCTGTTTGACTTCATCGCAGAGAAGGAGAACTTGACGGAGTCCGAGGCCATAGAGTTCCTCAAACAGATCCTGCAGGGAGTGAGCTACATGCACAGCAAACACATCTGCCACTTCGACCTCAAAGTACGCCCTCACAATGATCACACGCCATCTTCCAGTCCTTGTTCCCTCTGTGCCTTATTCCTGTTCTGTTCTCTTGGATATTATATACCACACCCACCATCTTCTTTCATTTCAGATGTTTAATATGAAATATCAACATATTCTATTATATCTATGGCTTCACGTATGTTTTGCAGAAAGCTTCTAAAGCAGATAGCAGAGGTCTCTGTATTGCTTTGTAATGCTCTGTAATGCTTCCCTTTCTATAACATATATATGACTATGAATATATGAATATATAAGGGACTGTTTTGGTGACTTGGTCTAGTTTGTTCAGTTGCATGTAAATAGTTCAGAGTAGTATGTAGTATGTAGTATGTGTGGACATCAAACTTTGGTTAATTATTGTATTGATTAATGGTATTGTGTGTGTGTGTGTGTGTGTGTGTGTTTGTATGTGTGTTTCCTCATACCTCTTAGCCAGAGAACATCATGTTGTCAAGCAATACCCTGCCCAATACAGATATCAAGATCATAGACTTTGGCATGGCCCACCGCTTCATCCAAGGGGAGGAGTACAGAAGCATGGGAGGCACCCCCCAGTACATAGGTTAGTGGTACAGTCCAGTCATCAACACATATACTTCTTCAGACAGATGTCAAAGTGTCTGAATTTGGTATGTGTTTGTGGGAGTGTGTGTGTGTGTGTGTGTGTGTGTGTGTGTGTATGTGTGAGTGTGTGTGTGTGTGTGTGTTCAAGTGAGTGTGTCCTGTGCTTGCAGCTAGCCAAGAAAATAAGGACAGGTCTGTTGGTTTCCATGGAGACAGTAGGGGTAGGAAATGACACTGCAATATGGGTTGGGAGGGAAATGAAGGGACAGGACCACAAATTGACCACAAATTGATTAGAAGTTACTGTTGGGGGGGGGGGCACTGTGGCGCGAGCCAATAAGCCCCCCATTTACGGGCCACAATGCCCGCGGGGACACAGGTTTGATTCCGGCCTGTTGTCGTTTCCCGATCCTCTCCCCACCTCTCTACTCCTCCTCACTTCCTGTCCAAAATACTTCACTGTCCTATCCAAATAAGAGGCTAAAAAGACCATAAATAAATCTAAAAAAAAAAAAAAAGAAGAAGTGACTATTGGGAAAACAGCACGATCAAAATCAACAGAGGTTAGATGCTTCTCTGACCAGATCTACAAATGAGCCTTTTTGAAAGGACAGCACTAAAGTTATTAGTTTGGAGTGTTGTGTGCAATCACAGTTAAGAGATTTTATCTTATTTTCAACACAATGGAATGTTTCCTGGTGCGCTCAAGTAGAGCTGAGGGGTGTTTCACAAAATTGGGTTTATCTTGAGTTCGCCAGATATTTGCTCTAACACCTGAAGTGGCACTTTTCACTTCTGTGTTTAAGACTTTGGGGGGGTTTCTGCTTTTACTCAGCAATTTATATAAATCAGAAACCTTGCTTTGTGAAATAATCAACTGATATGCCCTACAGGAGAATCCACTGATTAAGCCACTTATTACGTCAGGGGAAATCAAATAGGGAAACTGTTTTTACTGTATCTATGAACAGCAAGAACCCTATAGATACAGCTTGTAGCACACACACATGCTTAGCACACATATGCTTACAGCAGAGATGAGTGAAGTGCTGTGAACTTTGCGTTTTTATTATTATTATTATTATTATGTATTATAGATATTTAAAGCCTCTCTATCCTCCCCTCTATTTAGACTTTATTTAATCCTTTTATACATTTCTTTCTCTCTGCCCATTCAGTGATTTAGTAACAAATTACTGTAATCCTTCATAATGTTTATTAGAGAGTTGGAGTAAGCAGATTTGACTTATAAAGTAACACCTTGGCATGAAAATAAAAACATTAGAATACACACATTACAGGAACACACTTTATTTTTATTTCCAAAGTCTATAAGCATTTATTTATTTTTTTAATTCAGTTTGCTATTTTTCAGATTTAAATGGTCACAGTGAATGCACCAGAGCGCGAGCGGTCCAGAGCCCTCCATTAGGGCTGAGAACCAACAGCCAAAACAAGCTGGCTCTTGTCCCAGAGTGCATTGCACTTCTTTCATTCCTGAACTGCCCGTCTTACCGGTTGATAGCAAAACTACACCTTTAAGTTGGAATAACACGGGACCACTGTAGCTATTTAGCAGCGATAGCAAAACTACACCTTTAAGTTGGAGAAACATGGGACCACTGTAGCTATTTAGCAGCGATAGCAAAACTACACCTTTAAGTTGGAGAAACACGGGACCACTGTAGCTATAGTTTCAGTAGGAGTGTTATCCTTTATGGTTGTTCATCATCTGTTACTAACTACATTTAAATTAGACTAGGCTAACAGGATATTTGGTTTACTGCCATAAACACCCTCTTTCTTAGTGAGATCTAGAATGAATGAAATCCTTACAGGATATTTGGTTTACTGCCATAAACACTCTTTTTCTTACTGAGATCTGGAATGAATGAAATCCTTAACGACTTGCATTCTTTTTGGTTTGAGGTTGTGTTTGTTAAGCCCTTTGAGTTCCCCTTTTATTACGTTTGCTGTTAACGTCCCCTGTGTTTTCTCTCTCAACCGTTCTTTCTCTCCATCTCTCACTCTCTTAGCTCCCGAGGTCATTAACTATGAACCACTGAGCACAGCCGGAGATATGTGGTGAGCTCCACATAAACATGATCACACATGGACATAAGCACACACACACACACACACACACACACACACACACACACACACCACACACACACACATGCTCACACACACACACACACACACCCACACATGCTCACCCACACATGCTCACACACACACACACACATGCTCACACACACACACACACACACACACATGCTAACAACACTCACACACACACACACACACACACATGCTCACACACACACATACATACATACACACACACACACACACACACACACACACACACACACACATACAGACACAAATACAATCAGAGACTGTCACGCATGGATGCCACATTTTGCCTTTCCTTTGTGCTGTGGGCTATGACACAGACATGTTCCGACTCGATCTCAACAGCCCTAAAGATGTTATGAGTGTGTGAATGCATTTGCATATTAGTGAATATGTCCACCTTAATATGCCTATTTTAAGTTGACATGAATGCATAGATCTGTATTTGAGAGCATGGGATAAACTGAACAGTATTGGTTGGACAGTCAGATTCTGTTTTCACAGTATATGTCAGGCATATTTCTGTGTGTGTAAATGTGATGATGGATACAATGGTTTAATTAAGGAAAGGGTGGCCTGATATGTTTTTATCCGGCACATTACTAAGCTCATTCCTCAGGCACTATTGGAAGAGTGTGTGTATTTTCTCTCTGTGGTTTTATGTAAATGTGTTCGTTTTTGGTTTTCTGTTTTCCAGGAGCATGGGCGTCATCACTTTTATTCTGTGAGTCTCCCTCCTCTCTTTCTCTTTCTCTTTCTCGCTCTCTTTCTCTCTCTATTTCTCTCTGTGTGTGTGTATGTGTGTATGTATTTATGTGTGTGTGTGTGTGTGTGTGTGTGTGTTTGGCATGTATGTGTGTTTGCATATGTGTGTGTGTGTGTGTGTGTGTGTGTGTGTGTGTGTTTGGCACCTATGTGTGTTTGGCATGTGTTTGTGTGTGTGTGTGTGTGTGTGTGTGTGTGTGTGAGCTCAGTGCCCCGTGGTCAAGTGTTCTTTTGCGCTGCTGAACACACAGTCCATGACTCACTCAGGGGACTCCATTTTAAACTATCAGACTCACAGAGGCTCGTCTGGCAGAGACCCCACCAAAACCAACATGGCTTTATTTGGGCCGTGTCCTTATGGGAGGATCTCACAAGGGGGACGTCTGGGTTCCTCATCCTCACCGAGGAAGCCTTGTTTCCTGTTTTCACGAGTAATGTTGATTCGAGATATGATTTGCAGCCGTACTGTTTCTGCTATTTGGACTGGTTGGAAGAAATGCTGGTGGTTTTCAGCATTCTCATTTAGACGAGGGACTATCAAAATACCTTCCAGTCCGAGGTTGGGTTTCTGGTTTGCAAACATTTACATCAGGATGTGCCCCAGTTCCAGCCTCCAGAGCAGTAGTAGGCAAATAGAGTCATATCACCCGGTCATATCCCTTCTGTGCATGTGTGTGTATATGCGTTTTCGTTATGAAACACGGCAAAAGATTGCAATGAGTTACTTAATTAATAGCAGCCTAAACATTTCCTCTTGTCAGTGTGAGTAAATCTTAACCCTTGTCCAACACAACATAAGCATATGCACAGCATACAACTCCAGACAAGAAAGCAAGAAAAAGTAAGAAACCCTAGCTAACGCTAGCATGCAATAGCTAACGCTAAAAGCAAGAACTAGTCAAATTAGTGAAATGAAATCAGTAAAATCATCTGAACACCTGGATGCTACTACTCTTCCTCTATGTAGCACCTAAACACTGCAGTATGGCAAACGTGTTTTTTTACAAAAAACAACCCCTCCTATTTTTCAGACTGAGTGGTCTCTCCCCCTTCCAAGGGAACACGGATGAGGAGACGTTACGCAACATTGTGGGGATGCTCTATGAGTTTGATGACTGCCACTTCAGCCAGACCAGCGCCATGGCCAAAGACTTCATCCAGAAGCTCCTGGTCAAGGCTCCAAAGTAAGGCCTCCTCTGCGCTTTTAGAAACACAAACCTGTGGTGATCTCTCACACACGTAAACAAAGATACACTCTCTCTGTCTCTCTCTCTCTCTCTCTTCCTCCCTCCCTCTCTTTTTCTGTCTCTCTCTCACTCTTGCTCTTCCTCTGCATTTTTAGGTAAACAGGTTGGTATATTATCTATGTATAGTGTTTATGTATTCTTCTTATCTCTCGGTTTACCTATCTCTGTAATTGGTTGTTTATCTGTGCAGTGAAAGGATGTCAGCTGAGGAGTGTCTAAATCACCCATGGATTAAGGTGAGGCATCGTGGGTAATGTAGTGGACTTAAGATGCTGTATGTATATTGAAAATTCTTTGTGTGTGTGGTCAGTATGAACAGTACCAGAGGTGTGGGTTTGTGCGTGTGTTTGTTTACGTGTGTGTGTGTGTGTGTGCATGTGTTTGTTTACGTGTGTGTGTGTGTGCATGTGTGTGTTTTTTTGTGTATGAGTGTGGTTTTTTAGTGTGTGTTTGTGACAGCAATCATCCCATGATTTGTGATATACTCGGATATGTTCTATTCGCTTGACCTTTAATATCCTTTCTTAATTCCCCACCCCCCCTCCTGCTCTGTCAGCCTCTTACACGGACACAGGTTGCCAAAAGGAACCGTTCCTCCATCAACATGAGGAATTTCAAGAGATTCAATGCCAAGAGGAAATGGAAGGTGTGTATCTGTGTGTATGGTTTATGACATACATGGTGGTGTGTGTTCCTTTTGTACGTACGTATCTGTGCGAACCCGTACAGTACGTGATGTGGGGTGTGGGGTCAGCTATGTAATAAGGTAGGTATCTTGCTTCCTCTCAGCTGTTTGCTGTGTTTAGTTTAAAATTTGAATTGTGTGTGTTGTAGTTGTTGTTTTAAACGTTCCTCTGGCTTGTATGGCTAACCAGGTGCTTTGGCCATGTTTTGAAATGTAAGACAACCCTTTAAGAGACAAGCAGAAGGACTGCCTAGAGAACAACTTCGATTCCAATTTTACTCAGGCTCCGTTTTTGGTCCCTCTGCAGAAATGACTCATCCTCACCCAGCAGGCTTGCGTTCATTGAGAGCCACCTGCTGGTTGTTTGTTGTACTGCACTCATTTAGCCATCACTTACCCAGCCAAATGACAAAATGCAATTTTTACAAATGTTTCTGTTGTGTCTCTCCTTGCTTTGTTTCCACCCTTCTCTTCCCACCCTTTCTCTTTCTTTCCCCTCTCACTGCTATCCTCATTCCCATGTAGATGTCCTATAACATGGTGTCAGCCTGTAACCGGCTTTGTCGTCTGCAGCTGCATTGCAAGACTAGTGCCTTGCAGGATGAAGAGCTGGTGAGAACACCCACCCCCCCCCCCAAAACACACTCTCCCCCTTTACCTTAGCAGGCCATTCACTAAAACCTCTAGAGTTTTCCAGTTCATACACCCATCTATATTTTTGGAGTTTTCCTGTTCACACACCCATCTATATCTTTTAGTTTTCCTGTTCACACACCCATCTATATTCTTTTGTATTCAGTCAAACACCTGTACTCCCCACTCTGCACTCCAGTCTGTAATCCCTGAGGATGAAGAGTTGGTGAGAACCCTCCCCACCCCTGCACAAACCCCCCGCTCAAACCCCACGCTCAAACCCCCCGCTCAAACCCCACGCTCAAACCCCACGCTCAAACCCCCCGCACAAACCCCCCGCACAAACCCCACGCTCAAACCCCCCCATTGCTCAAACCCCACGCTCAAACCCCACGCTCAAACCCCCCGCTCCAACCCCACGCTCAAACCCCCCCACGCTCAAACCCCACTCTCCAACCCCACGCTCCAACCCCACGCTCAAACCCCACGCTCAAACCCCACGCTCCAACCCCCTGCTCTTGTTTTCATTGTAGAATTCTTATAGGTTTCATATAAGAACCTGTAATGAAGGGTTTCACTGAGAACCTTTGAGGGTCCGTATCAATTATTTTCAAGTGTGCATATATGTGTATGAATATTTCAAGAATCAGTTTTTATAGACAGCTGTTAAGATGGTTTGAACTTTTTATTGCACAGTTTAATGAAAAGCTGTTAAGATGGTATGCACTTATTGGAGTGTTTGGTAATTGAGGGTAATTGTAAAAGACGACTATTTCTGTGGAGAGAGATTTTACATCCGAAAATGCGGAAAACTAAGTAATCGTCAACCTATACTTCAGTCAGTCTAACAGAAATGATGTTCAGTCAGAGAGAGCACTCTGGGGAGCCATGAGGGGAAGGGTCAGTTCACACCGATGGCAGCATAATGGAGGGCAGACCTTTAGGACGCAGAGTACGAAGAGACGTTCTTCCTGGAGACAGAAGACATGACTCTGTTTGTGTGTGTGTGTGTCCTTTTCCCCTCCAGAGACAGTGTGAAAGCGACCAGGAAGAAAGCGAGACCAAAACCTCATCGCTCCTCCGCCGCAGACTCAGCAGCAGTTCCTAAAGCCACCAGTGGGGGGCAGATTTGCCTTGTCCCGCACCGCAAATACTGACCAGTAGATGGAGCAAGAGGGACCCAGACCGGAACCTCCATTCTCCGACTGCAGACCCTACCTGCAGAGTGCCCGCTGGCATCGGCTCAGCTAGATGAAACACAACGAGGAGATGGGGTGAACGTTCCCTGCAAGCTGCTTATACATATCAGCATAAAAAAAACATTTCCTCAATCGCAAAACGCTTGTTCTTGTTCACGTTCACTTTTAACCTCTAACACCGCAGCTGAATATGATGCGTTAGGATGTCAAAGAAGAGTGCTATCAGTTTCTTGATAGAGCGTGAGTTTTACAGTCCAGTCAGGACAGCTGGCTCTTTTCTTAAAGGCAACAGTCCAACAGATGTGAGGAAGTTCCTCACAGCAGCGCATGAGCTTAATATATCTCCCCTGAAGAGGAGACATTAATAGATGTCCATTTCAAGGAGAGCCCCTGTATTTCCTGAATGATTTTGAGTCTAGGCTAACTGCTAGTGTTCAATGACTGTCTCGAAGAAATGCATGTTTCTGGCATGCTAAACGTAGCTGTTAGGGTAGTCTGTTCTATAGATATGCATATATGTTTTTTTTCATGGGTGCTGGTGTGAGCTGTAGTGTGGCCTGTAGCTGGGTCTTGGGAGATTCATAGGAAGGGTTAGCTGAGCGACAAAATGAAGACTTCTGGGATACTCTTGTCAGTGAAGGTGAAGGATAGTACCACTCCAGCCTGTGAACAGAGACTTCGGCACAGAAGATTCCAGATCCCCAATTTGAAAGGAATCACCTGCCTGAGTGAATGAAGATAAGATAAGAACGGGGATGCTGGAGGAATTTGAGTACTCACTGTGAAGATGTTTGTTCAGAAAAAACCCCACTGGAGTTGCTCACTGGATATGTCAGTCTTGCAACCCACAGATGTCTTTTAGTAGAGGGGGTTGAATGCTTTTATACAGAATGATAACTATTCAGTCAGACTGATGTCTAATAGGATTCAGTGGGGTTGATTTGACTCCAAGAGAGCTCCCTGGATAGACATGCTTGTCATGTACAGTGGATGCATGCCTCCATTGCTGGACATACTGCATACAATTTTTCCGCTGAGGTCTGGCTGAAGGTGTGTGTTCAGTTATCTTCAGCTCTAAAGTATATTTTTGGTCAAGGTTGTAACATTTGTAACACAGAATGATTTGATAGCCAATGGTTCATTCTGATTTTCATATACAGTATAGAGATTATGTGCTTGATATGCAATTAACATGGGTGGCGCCATAAATTTGCCATAATTATCTTGAGACATATAATTACATACGTTACATTGTTGTAACACCATAGGTTTTATCTTTACATTGATGTCTGGATCTCTTAGCAGGTATTTGTTGTGCTAGCTTTATGGCTTTGAAAAAAATCTGTGTGCAGTTTGGACTGTTTACACTGACTTTCCTCAGACTGTACCACAAGTTACTCTTCTCCTTGGTGAGAGAGGGGGAGAGAAACAAAGCTGATCTCTCATTAGAGAACTATTTCTGCAGGATTTATTGTCTGGATTTGGAGGGGATTTATGTCTTCCTATCAGATTTGAGATCACTTCCATTTGGAAGGGCCCGAGTAATAGCTGCGCCGTGACATTCATGTGATGTGTTTTGTCAGATGGTGTGCCATAAGTGTGACAGTTATGTTATGTACATGGTATGTCATGTCATGTTATGTCATGTACATGTTATGTTATGTCATGTACATGGTATGTTATGTTATGTTATGTTATGTCATGTCATGTTATGTCATGTCGTGTACATGTTATGTTATGTCATGTACATGTTATGTTATGTACATGTCTGATATGAAGGGTGATGGATGGGTCCAGCATGTTTGTGAGACAGCAAAAAGTTCATGTTAATGTTAATGATAATGTTAGATATTTTATTAATGGCAAGGGAGAATTAAGGGAGAGGAATGGGTATTAGAGGTGATTGAAATATGTATCATTTTATTACACATTGTGTAATTAATAAACAATACATGTAATTATGTTCACAGCAACTCTTAGGTATGCCTGTGTGTTTGTAAAAGTGTATTTAGTGAAGTATGTTATTGGTAGAATATGTAACTATTGTATTACTTACGCATGCGGTTTGTCATTTGTATGTTAACCATTAAAACTGTTTGTTTGGAGATATGATAATATGTGAGTCACCCAGACTGTAATTGAACTACAAACTTATTGTCATTGTTCTATTTAAAACACATAGTAGATCATGACTGATATGTTTGAACCTGAAGTGTTCATGGCAACCTCCAAAACATAAACACTCTCGTCTATTCTTGATTCGGAGTTGTTCGTTTGTTTTCACGCAACAAGCGACACGACCTTCCTCAAACTCACGTTGAATGATGCCGTGCCACGCTAGCATGTTAATCAGCACCTGGAAGCCGCAAATATAGGCGTGATCCGAACTAATGGGCGTGGTCATGTATGTCCACTCCAGAGCAGAGCACGAGCAACAGATGTAGAATGCCACAGGCACTGGAATTTACGCGTGCGGTTTAAGAATATGCAATCAATGTGATGTCAGTGATGGTGAACATGAGGTGGACATTCCTGGAGTTATTTCTGTGACTTCCAATAGGATACCGCGATTGAAAGTTTGAAACACTTCCAAGAGGCCTTTTGTTTGTCAACGAAAGAGCGAATTCAGAATCAATCCAAGATTGCAGAATTATCACTTGGAAGAACGATTGTAAAGGTAAAGTCTCATGTCCGTCTATCATACTTTCTTTTACAAATTCACATTCGTATTCAGAATTCAATGTCGGCAATGTGAATAACTAATGATGTTCTGCCCAAGTGGTGTGTGATATGTGTTGACTTTTAAGTATTCTGTGCTACACCAGCCACTCAAACCATTAGATATGTTTAACACTGGTAGGCTACAACAAGGGGCAGGCATAAAGGACATAGTAGTTGAGCGTAGTTTTTACTGTTTGTCAATTTAGCGTTGGGATTTTAAGGTTGAGCAAAGCAGTGTGCGAACACAAGTCCTTGTACGCCCTGGGCATCTCCACAACCACACTGTAACAGGAGCCGCACAACCACACAGGCCAGATCTGACCGACACTTAACAACTAACTTACAGCTTCTGGGTTTAGAAGCCCATTACTCCAAACAGTTATTTCCCAACGCGAAGCGGTCAAAGACCCAGCGCGGCGCACCTTGCTCGCCAGTAAAATGCAGCGGGGCAGATAAGAACCTTTTTTCTGTACATCACACATATAAGGAAACAGCCCTGGTGTCACACAAACAACAGTGAGCTGTGTGTGTGTGTGTCGGGACCTTTTCAGATTGGATTGACACCAGCCCTGACACACCACCCTTAGTGCCCCATTTCCATCTAAAAGGGGCTTGCTAATGAAAGTCTAGGGGAGGGAGAGAGTGTGTAAGAGAGAGAGCAGAGAAAGGACAGAGAAAGAGGTTTTAGACCCCAGGGTGCTATTTAGTCACCTTACCCCTTTAGGGGCACTGAAAGGGTGGCCCACCAGGAAAGAAAGAC
>NC_045170.1:7948831-7953831 GCF_900700415.2 Clupea harengus | reverse complement strand
AGTTCAGACTGGCCAGTCTCATAAAGCCATGTTTATCACTGTAAAATACATGCCTGGACACAACCTTGTGCAAATCTGGTCAGAATGTGGCGTCTGATGACTAGAAAATGGAGTTTGAACCATTTAAAAACCAGTCCAGACTTCTCAAAAGCATTCAATGTCATACTTTAAACAAGTTGTGTCCAGATAGTGTACCGACATCAAAAAGTGCCAGAGTCACGTCTTGGTCTCTAAGACTACAGACAAAGTTTGTTGCACTATTTGTGTATGTGCGTGTGTCTGTCTGTGTTTGTGTTCGTTTTTTAAAATGCGTGTGTGTGTTGTGTGTTGTGTTAGTGTGGACAGTGATGTGGCAGAGGAAGAGGAAAGGGAAGAGCTGATGGGAGGCGCTCTGGGCCGCACGTTCAGCTTCCTGCGCAAGATGTCCATCCGCAGAGGCAAGGTAACACCCAAAGCCAGAGCACAGCACTGTCACCAGTAATTACACACTGCCTAGGCCAGCCAGGTCTGCCCAGGGTCTGGGAACTGAGGCTTTTCTGACAGTATTCTCTCCAGAACTGTTTTTACATTTTATTTTGTACATGTTATGGCTTTTTGTTATAGTATTTAGCATTTGTCCAAAGTGATTTAGAAGACATTAAAAAAAGACATTAGAAAACAGATGCATATAAAAAAATTAAAAAAATATAGGTAAATACCCAGACTTCAGAATTTTGGACCCAAAAAGATCTAACTAATAAGCCTAGGCCTAGGTTATTTTCTAGAGTCTAGAGTTGTATTTAGTTTTTAAACAACAACCTCCACACCTCACCTTATATCCTGTTGTGGTCTACGTGCATGTCTTATGCTAAATATAAATGTAGGTTGCCTCATTCATCCTCATTCAACCTGACCATCATGGCTGCTGATGTCCTGTGTAGTAGCTGCAGTTTGTACTTTGACAAAGCTCATTTTGCTCAAGGTGTTGTGCCAGCGGAGTGATTTGACATTTATAGCTTGACGAATACACACATCATCATCATCATGCGCTTATGTAACCACACTGATGGTGTTCAGTTCAGCCAATGGGAATTATTCCTCTATGTCTTGGGCTATTGTGTTCGTGGACACAGTTTTTCTGTGGAAAGAAGCTTCGGAGGATGATACGTTTCTGAGCCCAACCCACACACACTTCCTGCCCACTCCCTTATCTTGTGGAGTGTCGGGGCCAGTGGGTCAGCATCCAGAAATGAGTCCCAAACAATGTCTCTCAAAGTCTCAGTTTTCTCTCGTAAAGTGACCAACATTTAAGCGAAATTGTACTTATTCAGGTATAACCTTTATGTTAGGAACTATAGTTACCTAAGAGGATCTGCTGCAATACCAGGAAAGCCCCTCAGGGGGCAGAGTGAGACCAGGTCAGCGGTGGCAGGAAATGCAGGCTCACCCCTCCCTTATGAGTCTCCAAACTTTTTCCCATCCTCTCCTGCCTCCCTTCCTCTCTCCCTCCCTCTTTTTCTCTCTCTCTCCCTCCCTCTCTCTGTCTCTCTCTCCCTCTCTCTCTCCCTCTCTCTCCCTCTTTCTCTCTCCCTCCCTCTGTCTGTGAATCACCGCTAACATCCGCTGCTTCTCTGTTGCGTCACCAGCTGTGCAGTGCTCCTTGCTCGGTGCTCTGTGCTCTGTGTCAGAACTCCGGGTGCACCTCACCGGCCTGATTAGAGTGAGTGAGTCACTGTCTGAAACACGGTCAGGGCCTTTCCAGTCGGCCTGACGTCTCAGAGAGACTAAATTTAGTGGAATTTAGCCTCTTTTCCCCCAAAGATAGTTTCAATAGTTAGACCCCTGCTGGAGAGCCAAAATTAATTTAGTTTTCCCTCCAGTGAAGATGATTTGTCAGGCTGTGTGTGTGTTCTGTGAGGTGGCTGTGTGTGTGTGTGTGTGTGTGTATGTGTGTGTGTGTGTGTGTGTGTGTGTGTGTGTTGTGTGAGGTTTCTGTGTGTGTGCTCTGTAAGGTGGCCGTGTGTGTGTTCTGTTTCAGTGTGTCTGTATCGCACGAGGCCAGGATGTAAGTGTGCTTGTGTGTGTGTGTGTGTGTGTGTGTGTGTGTGTGTTTAACGACTCGAGCAGAGCTTCCAGACCAGCAGAGGCACTTCCTCACGGTGACTAAGACGACTCCCACTTCTCTCTGCTGCTCATCGTGACCCTGTGGCATCTTGAGGAGCTCAGAGGTCAAAGGAATTGTACACAAACATCATCACACACAAGCACACTCATCTTTCTTTCTGTTTTTCCTCTCAAAACCACACACACACCCTCTCACTGTCTCACTCAGTGTGTTTACATGATGGTATAATTCGAATCTTTGCTTAGTCGGACTATGCTTTCTTTCGAGGGTAGGTGCTATTATCCCAATGTACATGGCAGTGAATAAATCGAATCATTGGCCGAAAGCATGTCATATCCGATACGATAGGTGGCGCTGTTTTTATTACAACTAGTGGTGATACAGCCCTTTCCGCTTGACCTCTTCACCACTACCAATAACAACAACAGTTGATTGAGCATGAATCGCGTCTGTTCATCGGTCCAGAAATGCGTGTTGCCTCTTGGGTTGTTTGTTTGTTTGTTTCTTTCTGCCAGGCCGATGTGTTTATAAGTTACATTATTCAAAGGTGAAAGATAAAAGGCGAGAGAAACGCACGCACATTCACACACGCGCGCAAATAATGGGTTACAGCCTAAACGCATTGCCCTTGTGCCAGTTGCATCAAATTGTTTTAGTACTTCTTCGCTGTCGATTTCCAAATCTGTGTGAATATTCATGAGAGCAAGTCCAGTCAGTCTTTTGTCAGTCATCGTACTTCGTAAGATATGTCTTAAGACGCCCCATTGTACTGAATGACCGCTCAGCAGACGCTGTGGAAACGGGCAAATGTGCCGAACTTTCCAGGGCTTGATAAAGCTCACTGCATTTGGGCTGTAGCTCATTTAGCTGTTTCCAGCTCTATATCTGCATCGTCAACGCTGGGCATTAGTTGTCCGTACTCCGATTTTATAGTTTCCCCATTGTAATAAATATGCATTCATGATATTTTTCTATGACCGAGTTTGACAGGTATTGGTCAGGTAATAGCCGAGTGACAGCTGATTTGCTTTCTGATTTGACAGTACTTATTCGTGGGTTTTTTCAGCGCCAGATAACCGAACAGAACTTAACTCAGGCTTGCTTCACGGGTACAATACCAAATTTCATCATATTTGATAGAATGAAGGACAAATTAGTTGTGAATACTATGACCGAGTTTGACAGGTATTGGTCAGGTAATAGCCGAGTGACAGCTGATTTCACAAGCATTAACTTTAAACCAGCATAGTCGCCCCGTAATGCCGTGCAGCGGGCGCATACTGTTATACTCTATGTGATGCACTAGCTCAACGACGTCCCCTATATGTTCCTTACCGTTCTAATTACATGTCGTTGTTCTGTGTTGGGACAGAGCTTATACAGGTGGGTGACGGTAGCACAGTCTGTTCGTGGTTACTTGCACCAGGGCATAAAGCCCGTGCCATTGTGACAGTGTGTTGTGTTTTAGTGTTTAATAAAAAGCCATAACAAATATACCACGCTTCCGTGATTTGTTACAATATAATGGTCTTGCTTCTATAATGTATAAACACGTAGGTTACAGGGTGGGTGTGGCAGAGAGAGAGAGGGAGAGCGATGATGCGCACGGATATATCAGATTTAGCGACCGGAGCAAAGTTATGTTGCTGTAACGTTGAACTCTTTGCAATCAATAAATACAGTAGCCTACTTAATAGGCTAATTGATACAATATCTCCTCGTTTGAGTGTGGTTGTTTGAGTGCAATGGGAGTGTATGATCGTTATTGTCTATAAAGCAGTGTTTCACATCTCAAAACACAACGATGCGCATACTGACCGCAGTATTTCACTACCAACAGTAGGCTAGCCCACTGGCATTAATACAGCCATCCTAGTAGTCAACTTTTCATAATTAAGAGCTGTCATTATCCAACGTCACACAACACAGAATATAGCCTAGTTATCATCTTGCTGTCTCAGCGGGAGAAAAACACAGTGTTTTGAATGCAACTCCGCGGCGAGATAATTCCCAATGAGGCTGAACCACTTGTTAGAGGCTTTCTCATTTAATTTTCTTTTCATAGTTCCTGTCTTAAGCCACCAATCCATGACCTTGTTAATAGATTAGGCAACTCTTTATTAGATTAGGCTACTACTGGCTGTGTTCTCTTCGTTCTGAGTTGTATGTTAGAAATGTCGCAATAATTTACTTGTGGCCGTCGCGGACCACACTTCATCATATTTGATAGAAAGAAGAACAAATTAGTTGTGAATACTATCACCGAGTTTGAAAGGTATTTGGTCAGGTAACAGCCCTTTGACAGCTGATTTGCTTTCTGATTTGACAGTACTGCTGTGTGTTTTAAGCAAATAAAATCTGGACTGTTTACAAGCGGGCACCTGCTATCGTTGATTATACAGTAAATACGTTGTGAAATGAAACAAAAACACATCACAGTTAAAGATGTATTAGTATTGATTGATTCACATTGATATGAATGGATGACATGACTAACAAGTGGTGGGAAATTAATATGAAAGTATTTGTTCGGTGAATTAGCGCGTTCTGTCCAAACAGTCGCAGTCAACGTTTTTGTCAACACTGGCACCACATAAGTATCGTAATTTGAACGTCCTTATACGTTTTTAAGGAGGGGTTGTAAAGGTACTCATATCTTCGGACCTCTTCTGTTATGTTTGTTCATAGTCAACAAGAATAAGCTTGTGAGACAGTCTGCAGGATATTCATAAATAAACGTGTCATTAGTATGAACAGTCGAGACAACGTATCGTCTCTTTCGTCTTCCGGGTCACGACCTGGCAGGGAGGGAGGGAGGAGGGCGGCGGGATCTCAAGCATGCGCAAAGACGCAAAGTCCAGTTCCTTATCCAATTCACCGTTACATGCCGCAATAG
>NC_045170.1:7936331-7946331 GCF_900700415.2 Clupea harengus | reverse complement strand
TATCACTCTCACTCCATATCACTCTCACTCACTCTGGCTTGCCTTGTCCTTTTGTGTTCTCTTTTTCGTTTCTCTTTAGCTCTTCTTCCCCTCTCTCCTTCTGTTTTGCGATCTCTCTTCCTTCATTCGCTCTCCAATAACGACTTGTGAGGGCACACACTGTCGAACGAGACTTTGATTTACCAGTTGCACCTGCAACACCTACGCACACATACACACTCACAGAAATACACACGTAAACCATGGACGGATTAAGAAACCACGGGCCCCTGGGCCTGGACATGCTGAAGGCCCCCCCCCCCCCCCTCCGCGAAAAAAATAATTGTGCGCCTGCAAAACACGCACGCACACGCAATGTGTTGGATTTTAAGGTCGAATTAAATACTTTGGCTATTGTATTGGGAAAGTAAAGATGTCAAAGTTTACTCCGTAACATCCACCTTCGGTGAGGTGTGCACTGCCCCGCTATTGTTTCTGACATTACATGTGACAGGGCAACAGCCGAGTGATTCTTTTCCAAATTGAAACTGATTAAGACCTACCTGAGGGGCAGCATGGGGCAGGAGAGGCTGAATGGGCTGGCTATCCTGTCCATTGAAAAATCAGATCATGCATCACCACTTTTATGTTTGAAAGGCGTCGTTTAGCAGGTGTAACCTACTGTGCCTGCTTGTAGGTCTTGACTGTCAGATTCTGCGCCTAAACTAGCTATATCGTATCGTCTCATCACATGATCAAATAGAGACTTGACATTGGACAAGATAGGCTACATATTACCCCAGCAATCATCATTGCATAAATGTACATGACAAAAATAACAAAGAAAATAAGAAATTATTCATTTAATTGAATCCGTTTTTTAATAGTTTCTATAGTGTATGTACGATAAGCATATCTTTTTGTTATAGATTGCTACTGACGATTTCCCCCTAAAAATGATGAAAACCATGACAAAGACAGGTTTGCCATTTTGAGGGAATATATAGCATAGGGTATCCTTGGCAGTCCCAAAAAAGTCATGCATGATCACTGTCACAGTAATCTAGCTTCTTCTAGCTCAGGAACACTGAATTAAAGCCATTAGCAAATTAATAAAATACACCTTTTTCAACCACAAATAAGAGATACATAACAGCGACTTCACGCAGAGGCTCTGGCCTAGGGGCCCCCTGAGCTCATGGGCCCCTGGGCCTGGGCCCGGTAGGCCCGTTCGTTAATCCATCCCTGACGTAAACACACACATTCAAATGCAAAAATGTTGTTTTGTCACTCTCTCCTTTCACGTTGAGTAATAGGGCCTTGACATGTACTGTAAGTGCATACCTGATCTTTAACCCAGCACATACAAATTCACATTCATACATGCACACAATCAACTACAGCGGTCCTCTCTCTCTCACGCACACACGCACACACACACACACATATATATACACACACACACACACACACACACACACACACACACACATTTTTTTGTGTGCCAAATAGAATGCCACTGAGAAAGAGCTCCTCTGCTGCGTGGTAACCCACGGCAACGCTCAGCTTTTCCTCTCTCCTCTCCGAGCTTCAGGAGCAGCCTCACAGAGCTCGAGTGAACAGATGTCACGCTCATTCAAAGAACCAGAGTCAGAGTTATAGAAGAGAAAGAGATCTGTCATTTCAACATTCGTACTCTACACAATCCAGAGCACATCACAAAGAGCCACACGGTCCTAATCTCCACTCTGAGAGAATAACATCCACCATCTGACCTAACAGTGATTACCTTGCACAAATGAGGATTAACGTACTTGTACAACCAGCACCCTCATCTACCCAAAATGGTTGTCAGGATGACACAGCAAAGTATGAGGCTCTTGACTTCATCTGAGGGGCTTATTTGTGGTATTGACCAGTTGGTTGGCTGTGCATTATCTTACTTATTTTGACAGAAGAATAGAAGAATATATTGATATACAGTTCAGTGTTTGATTATTTAGAACTACTAGACCTCCCAATGCTTCGACTGACCAATCAGTGATGTGCATTCCACAGAGATGTTTAAGAATACAAACTTGATACACATTTGAATCCTTGGCCTTGATATTCTATCATTCTATGCAATGTATGCATTATTGTTTAGGTTTACAGTTGGCACTGTTGGCTGTTCGATGTACCTCTGCAGGGCTTTTCGGACCTTTTAAGGATTGTTTGCATACTATTTCACTGCTGTTTCAGTGTTCTTAGAAGTCTGTGATCATTTGAAGCTCAGTTCGTAGATATCCTGTGCTGCGTAGAAGAAGTACGGTGCACTGAACTGCTGCAATGTTCCATCCCACCTCCGAGTTGCTGTGCGCGACCTGTCTAACGTGACCGGTTATTTCAGGAGATTCTGGGAGAGCTGAAGAGCCGTCCGCCTACAGAGCAGGCAGCCCTCTAACTGTTCGAGCCCTCGAGTGAGAGAGCGGAGAGGGAGAGGGAGAGGGAGAGGGGGAGGTGGCGATAGAGAGAGGGATGGAGAGTTATTTGAAGAAGAGAGAGGGGTAATATATCTGATTAGGGGCAAATGAAAGTTCATTGGGAGTTTTCCTGAGCATTTAGAAGCAGACGCAGCATGATGAGGAATGAACTCATTATATGTATCACTACAGAGCACAACACATGAGCACATACACACACATTTGCTGATATACATACAGATACATGCACAGACACATACGAAAACAAAGGCACGCAGGCACACACTAACACACACACACACACACAAGACACACACTAACACACACACACAGGCACACCACACACCACAACACACTGAATACCACATATTCCTCTTGTCTCATTATTTATTCTTAGCTGAGTTACAGTTTTACGGTAATCCAAATATGAGGAGACTGTTGAATGTACTTGTCTGGCCCTTGGATTGTTTCCAGTCATTTAGTCATTCTGCTGTCAACCAATTTGTGCCCTATCCATCTCTACAAAGTGACCCAATCCAGATTTTCAGATTTAATCCAACCCCACAACCTCCGCTGTTGTTGTGTTCCCACCCTGACAGACTGAGTGTTTTGTTGGCATGGTGACAGATTTGGCAGTGCGACCTCATACGTTTTCCCTCCTTTTTTCCTCTCCATTTTGGGCAGCAGGGTCTATTCTCAGCAGTCTGCATGTGTGCTCCAGCCTGCACAAGCAAACATACCCAGACTATTCCCCAAGGCAGTATATTACACAATTTATACAGTTTCTATTATAGAACTAAACTCACTATATAGAACTAACTATATAGACTTAAATCAACAAGCATACATACCCAGACCATTCCCCATGGCAGATGGCAGATATTTAAGTATTTGAGTATATTACACAATTTATACAGTTTCCTAAACTATATAGTCTTAAATCAAAACTATTATAATTTCAGAATCATCAGAATCTCTATTTTAAATTCAGGGCTTCAATAGGCCTGGCCAATTACTGCTATAAATTAACACCAAGGGAGGGGGCCTGGATGCTGCCCAGAACTTCGGAGCCACGTCGGTGTTTGCAGTGAAGGACACTCGCCATCTCTGACTGAAACAGAGAACCTGTTGTCTCTATGGAAATACTCCATGAAAATAGGCCACAGAAAGTTACCCCTTTCACGTCACAGTTTTTCGGAGCCCTTAGACATTTCTTCACGTAAACGTAGTTTAGTTTAATACTGACAGATTTCCTATGCGTGGGATACGTGGGGGGACGACAGTCTTTAAAACGACGCCGAATTCGACGGAGACTGGCATACAAATATGAGAATTGTTTTTACTGTACCACGAAAGTCCGTCCGTTAGTCTCTCTCTCTCTCACTGTGTCTCTCTGTGTCTCCCTCCCTCTCTGCTTCTCAAACACACACACGCACACACACATTCAGCACGTCGTGGTTGCAGCAACACACACTTTATTGGAGGTGGGCGAGGCTTGAGATTCTGGTGCGCTTGTTCCGCGCGCTACACTGTTTCAGTTATCATTCCTAGTACATCCTGCGAGACGGAGCTCCTTAGGTAGCCAGAGAAGGAAAAGACTGAGCGAGGAAGTTGCCTCTTCCCCGTATAGTGCTGGTTTTACGAATTTGTCACGAATTAGATGAGCATACACAGGAATAATATAAGATAAGTAACCTTTTGCAGAAGTGACTTTTACCTCAGTGCTTCTTACCAAAATTTCACCATGTCTCGAGTTGCGGATCTGTCCAAACTCCGTCAGGAGAGAATGCGAGAGATCAATCAACGGGTAAGTTATGCTATGAAACTACTACAGGAGCACGTTGGATTCACGACACAAAACGGTACCATACAGCATTAGGGAAGTGACTTTTGCCATCTTATACGTCCTCGATGTCTCTGAATATCACATGACTTTTGCGAATATAGTGGCTATAGAAGGTATTATCAAGTTATTAAAGCGTAGTAATTAAAGCCTTAAAATGGTTCCATTACTTTGCTTTTGTCGAAGTGATTTTTGAAGTAAGCTGTTAACTGATGGTTTACTCTGAGGACACGGCGGCGCTCATATGTTCATTTCCTCGTATATGCGGTAGCTTGGCCTTGGCTTTCCCCCGGCTTGTCTTGCGACATGCAGACGACACTTGCTTTGTCATGTTGTTTAAGCTAACTTATAGAGTCAATGTGGTTATCTTCATTCCAATATTGCATTTTATACAGGCCAGAGTTGGTCTGTGTGACAGATTTGCGCAACATACCGCTATTACTACCCAAAGGGTTGCAACACTGGAAATATGTTAGTGGTCTGTAAAGTTCGCTGTTAGGGGACTGTAAATGCGATGTTAGCGGATTTAAAGTTCGCTGTAGTGAACATTTAAGGACTTAACTGGTAACCCATTTGTATGAGAGAACTGTCAAGCTTTTTCAGAGGGAGAAGAGCGTTTGTATCTATATATATTTCTCTCTCTCTCTCTCTGTCTCTACTGTTTCTGTACTGTTTCTGTTTCATCGTGTTTCTGCCCTGGTCTGAGCTTGTGTGTAGGTGGGATTGAGTGGGTTTTCTCGCAGTATTTGTCATTCACTATGTTTGTGTTGTGCTTTTAGTATGTAAGACCTACATATCTTTGTGTGTGTGTACTTATACACATTCATACTGCACTTGTTTATAAGTGTGTGCAGTTGGATATATGCATGTTTGGCTAATACAGGCCATCATCTCTCTCACCTTCACCCCTTCGGTGACGTTTCTGTCAGTACAGTCCTATGTTAACCATTACAGCAGTGCAATGTAGACTGTGTAGACTATCCTCTCCCTGCTTGCTGGTGGTTTCTCATAATATAAAATACAGAAAATGCTCCTGCCTCACCTCCACTAAGATGGTGTTACTGGATATGGATGCAATAGCTTCTCAGAGATGTGTCTGTTTGCCATGATTCCTGCACTGCTCCTGATCATGCTGGAGCAGCAGCTACATTAACAACACGTCTGTGTGTGTGTGACGTGTGTGTATGTGTGTGTATGTGTGTGTTTGTTGGAGTGTGTGTACATTAGAATATGTGTACTTTTGTGCCCATGTTTGTATCCATGTGCCAATGGACATATGTAAGTATGTGTATATAATTGGCACATATGAAGCTATATGTGTGTACCCATGTGTGAGTACATGTGTTCATTCACTAGAGATCATTGCCCTCCTCATCCTCATCCTCATGCGGGCGTGAGGTGAGGAAGCAGCAGCTCTATTTTCGCCCCTGGGTCCTGGCTCATATTCAGGGCGGCCCTAGAGAGCTGCTGGCTGTCCGGCCCTCTGCTAAATCAGGATGCGTCTCTGCTTTAGGTGGAGCATCAGACCCTCAGCTAAATCAGGATGCGTCTCTTCTTTAAGTGGAGCATCAGACGGCTCCACGGATGCTGGGCTTCAGTTGGGGCTTTGGGACATGCAAGGCCTGGTATCTGGGATAGGGGTCACACTTTAACACTCTTTAGCTTAACCCCCCTTTTCTCCAATTCCTCCAACTGCAATTTACCTTTGGGGGTCAATAAAGTACTCGTTCTATCTACAGTATCTACCTACCTATCTACCTACCTATATATCTATCTATCTACCTACCCACCTATCTATCTATCTATCTATCTATCTATCAGTGTGAGCTAGGTCCCTGCATTAGGGCATCATTCGCAAGGGTGACTTAGGAAGGGATCCAATCCAGATGTGCTTTAGAGTTAGCTGCTGCATGGACACTGATTAGCAGCATGTATAAGGTCCCCACTAATGCTCAGGCTCTATGTCACTGATTAGCAGCATGTCGAAGGTCCCCACTAATGCTCTATAACTAATGTTGAATGCACTAAGTCTCTATGTCACTGGACAGTAGCTTTACTGACGTGAGTTAACCCACCAGCTCATTGTGCTCTTAGTACATGTCCACTTCACTGATTTGTGAGAGATATACAGTAGAACACAGCCAAGAGATAGACAGTTGACGTTTTCTTCTTGGAACCTCTGAATCTCTACTAATGAGGCCCCCTTCCAGCAGTAAATGAGGTGTTCTCCTAATTCCATCATCATCTATGGAGATAGTAGTTCAGGCAGAGGAGTCGTTCAGTAATCGGAAGGTTGCGAGGTTTGATCCCGAATCCTCCTCACCAATTGTCGAAGTGTGCTTGAGCAAGACACTGAACCCCCAACCGCTCCCGATGTGCAGGTTGGGACCTTAGATAGTAGCCTCCGCCATCGGTGTGTGAATGGGTAGATGTCTGAGGCATTCATCTGTAAAGCACTTTGCGTGCTCTATGATAAGAAAAGAGCTATATAAATGCAGTCCATTTACCATTTACCATGCATCAGAAATGGACCCCTCCTACAAAGTCGCAGGGAGAAGACTAGGACGTGTTTCATTCTGTCAACATCACTCCTCGGTAGTTATCAAAGGGCTCAGTACACTTTTATTTATGTCAGTGTTCTAATGTGTGGGTGACACAGTTCTGACTGAGCATTAGAATGTCGCAAGGAGAAGGCATCTCATTGGTTGCTGTGTCACCAGTTCATTGGAGGCACTTACCAAATCTGGTATTGAGCCACACAATGTGAGTAGATTTCCTCAAATGTTCAGTTAGTCAGTTGTTAGTTCTTTGTTGTCCTTATCCAAAAGGCTATTGCAAATGACATTCCTTGGCCTGTGTGTATATTCCAGACAGCACTTACAGTATCTGCTTGAGGGGTTGAGCGTCACGATAATTTGGAGAGTCTAGATGTTGGTCAGTTTGGCAGGGGTGTGTGTTACACACGTAGAGTAGGCATATGTAGAGGTAACGGCAGCCAGGGGGTACAGTGCTGTGTAATGAGTAAGCCTTACTCTCTGACAGGTTATGAGACGTGCTAGCGACAGACACAGGCACCCATGGGTTTAAGCCTTCTTGCAAGCACGCACACCTCCCATGCCCGAGGTTGCAAGTTCGAGTCCAGTTTCAGGACTTTTCTACGCAATGCAGGTTACATAGACTTTGTTTCAAATAGGAAATGTAGCACTGCACTGCATGTCTTGCTCACTGTAGCTCCATACAGACTGGAGAGAAGGTGTGGTTTCAGTCTGACTCTTTGGAAACCACTAACAAGATGTGAGTTAATGTTTTATACTGTTATTACATGAGGCCCGTTAGAATTGAGTTTGGGATCGCTAGTGCTGTACTCTATTACTGTAACCTAAAAAATCTATGTTTTAGTGTCTTAGTGTTAGATTAAATACACACACATACACACACACATACATACACTCAAACACACACAAGTACACACACACACACACACACACACACACACACACACACACTGAGAAGTATAGATGTATTGCTCCGTCTTCCTGGTTTATTTCCCCTTTGCCCCTGTGTGCCTCTAATGCTGCCTATAACAGGGCATCCAGACCCTGTGTGCCTTTAATGCTGCCTATAACAGGACATCCAGACCCTGTGTGCCTTTAATGCTGCCTATAACAGGACATCCAGACCCTGGCCTTGGAGGGTTTGGCTCTTTATTCGGAATTCATGGAAGTAGGAAAATGCACCTTTTCTTTTCTTCTTTTCTGCATCGATTTTTCCTCCTTGGTCGCTATGAGAAAGAAAGCACGCACACCTACACACTTCAATCTCACACAACCGCTAGCTTGTGTTGACATACACACAGACAGACACACATATAAGGACACACAGATACACACACATAGACACGTACTTTTGTACAGCTTTGCCAAACACCTCCACCCCCTTTTTCTGTCGTACCCATAGCAACCCAAGGCCTTGCCCCCTTCTGCTATGAAAAAAGGAAGTCCTTGCTCACTGCTTCCTGTGCCATGTGCCGACACGCTCACTGAGAAGTAGGCTCTTAATCCATACCTCTGGTACGCCGCTAACCAGACGATTTGTCTTTGGCTACAGCCATTCACCATCACATATACAAGCAGAAACTGTGTGGGTGTGTGTGGGTGTGTGGGTGGGTGTGTGTGTGTGTGTGTGTGTGTACAATTTAATTTCCATGATGTTTGTTTGAAGTGACCCTTGACATCATCTCTGCATTGTGAGTGGGGGCTCAGTTCTGTTTCAGTGTGTCAGCATGCGTGTGTGTCAGCATGCGTGTGTGTGTGTGTGTGTGTGTGTGTGTGTGTGTGTGTGTGTTTGTCTGCGCTGTGCATATCTTTACATTTATGTCATTCGGATTCACCTCATGATGAATCATACAGAGCCGATCGACTCAGATAAAGTGCTGAGTCGCCATCTGTTAAAGCAGACCAGAAGCTCCTCTGGAACAAAAGTTTAAGAGTGTCAGAGTTCATGTTTACCTGTGACATGCTGCATATGTAGGCGGTTTGATGCACTCGCCAGAACTGCAGCAACACTTTCCTTTTTTTAGCGTTTATTGTTCTGAAGCAATTTGCATCTGTTTCAGAAGACCAAGGAGATGATTGAGCACGAGAGTGTGGCCAGGTTCATGTGTGCGTGTGTGAGGGTTTATGTGTGTGTGTGTGTGAGCATTTGTGTGTGTGTGGACGGGTTTATGTGTGTGTGTGTGAGCATTTGTGTGTGTGTGTGTGTGTGTGTGTGTGAGCACGAGTGTGTGGCGGGGTTTATGTGTGTGTGTGTGCATTTATGTGTGTGCAGTGCTGTCTGTAGGAATAGGTAGTGTGGAATTTTTTAATGGGTTGTATAGATCTTCGTGGTGTGTGTTGTAATGCTTGCTATGTTTTCCCCTTGTGGGCAAGCATTTAACATATTAACATATATTGTGGAATAGAGTGAGGAAATGCACAAAAGCACATACCACGAGGTATATTCATAATTCTATACATAAATCTATACAATTAGTATTCAATAGATGCATTATTCCATCCAACTCAGATACAAGTACATACGTACAGCAAGTTTGACATTGTCCAGTCCAGTACAGTGTAGATTGATCGAATCCAATGAGAAGAGGTGAGAGGTTCCAGTTTGTGATGTGGAAGAGAAGTGATAGTATTGTGTTGAATCCGTTCAGAAACGGCTGCCTTTGGAAAATATCCAGATGATGTTACTTGCTTGTGCAGATTAACTCCAAGCCCTAAGTGACGAAGTGGAAAACACAAACCAAATAACCCTCTGTGTGTAAATATAAACAAATATGAACGATAAACAAACAAACGAATGAATGTAACTAAACCTCCTCTAATCTAGTCTATCACAAATTCCGATGCTCCCACATCATACACGTGTGTATGTGTGTGTGTGTATGTGTGTGTGTGTGTGTGTGTGTGTGTGTGTGTGTTTAGTATTCAGGCAACATCACTTAATTGCTCCTTAATATCAAGAATGTTGTCATTATAGACCAAATAGGCCAAAGACCTATTTTTCTGTGTCTTTATTTGATTACTCATTTTTGAAAAGGTCCTTGTGTAAACATGAAAAATAACTGGAATATGGTTGCAGATTGCCTGATGACGAAATGACAGCTCACTCATGACTCTTCAGATATGTATCTAAACAGATCTCTGCCATCTTTCCTACCATACCC
>NC_045170.1:7931331-7933831 GCF_900700415.2 Clupea harengus | reverse complement strand
ACACACAGTCCCGCACTCTCACTCCCACTCCTACTCGGTGCAAGGCAGTAGCAGTGTGCCCGGTGCCTTTGGAGAGCGGCCAGGCCTCCTACACACAGCCGAGAGATGGACCACCAGATAATCAACACTCTGTTAGCAGTTCCTATCCATCCTCTCTTCGTTTACTATGAAGCGTAAAGAACAGACTTACACCCCGCGGAGAATTGGTTGGGAAAATTGTGTGCGCAAGGCAAGAGATTTAAGCATTCACACTTTCCGAAATCTCCAAGGAACACCGCTTTTCAACAGATATTTTGTAAAGCAGTTAAAAGTTGAACATTGGTGATAGAAAAGTTGTTTTAGTTGCTAAAGAGTTGATCATTTTTACTCCCACAGAGAAGGAGACTTAGTCAGCGATGACGACCAATCAGAGGCTTTAATCTTGTATCTGTGCAAAAGGAGAGACTCACAAAGTTGATCCACTATTCTAAGATTCTTATACTGAAATTGACATCGGAGCACTTCTTCCAAAGCCGTTATGACTCGACGAGTACATTCCCACCATACCAATTAATAAACATTCAGAATTGTACACCTTCTAACGTGTCATTGGTCACAAAGCTATCTTCCCCAGTCTATTCAATTGTCCAAAGCTATCTTCCCCAGTCATCCAAGGCCTTCTAATGTAACATGTGTCACAAAGCTATCTTCCCCAGTCATCCCAGGTAGTCTGTCTCTGCATGATGGTGTTGACTAGAGCAGAGAGCGGCAACCCTGCCTCTGGCTCAGTTCAGGCCGCCTTCCAGCTGTACAGAGCTGTGATAGTCTAGCTGTCAACAAGCGAGCGCTAACCCTGCCCCATAGATAGCCTATTAGTCAACAAGAGAGGAGGGAGATAGATACAGAGAGGAAACACCTACAGTTGGCTGCGATACTGGGACAGGATCATGACTTCAATGCATTCTTGCTCAGCGATTGACTCATCGGCGGTGGAGATATCTTACATAAGCACATGAAACACAAAAATCTAAAATGGCCATGAACACCAACATTTATATTTGACAAAAATGAACTTCATCAAGACAAACACCTAAACGAATACAGGCACATTTCAACACCCATACGTGCATTGTTGGATCACACAAACAGATTTGTTTGGCCTCTAAAGGGTCCATCAGCTCAGTGGCAGCTATGCACTGAACAAGTGAAAGACATTAAACTGTGATCACAAGAGCTAACTGTACAGTTTAAAGGGAGTGCCAGTTGCTACCACAACCTACGCCCCGTAGTGAATGAATTCAGTCACATCACACACACCACAAACACACACACAAACACACACACACGCATGCACACAAGCCCATGCACGCCCCCATTTGTGGACACACACCACAAACACACACACATGCACACACGAGCATGTACGCACCCCTTTGTGTACACACAAATACACACACACACACCCTTGCTAGGTGAGGGAGCACCTGCACTGCACTACTGGTGGTTCATGAAACAGTGGGGCAAACTAAAGTAAACGGAAGCAGGGGGGTTGAAAGTGTTTTGGGCTGAGCTGCAGAAAGATGTGTGTACATGTGCGTGAGTGTGTGTGTGTGTGTGTGTGTGTGTGTGTGTGTGTGTGTGTGTGTGTGAGTGTGTGTGTGTGTGTGTGTGTACTGGGTGGGGGTTGAGTTCCTAACCTGGGTGGAAAGACAGCTGGGGAGAGACGGGGCCTTTGGGGAAACCCCCCCCCCCACTCCCACCCAAGCCTCCTGTTCCACTTCCTGGTGAAAGAACCCCAAAACAGGAAGTGAAAATGATTTGAAACAATGGAACAAATGAAAGCAACAGAGGCATGGATGGGGTTAGCAGCATGCAGAGAGAAAGAGAGAGAGACAGAGAGAGAGAGAGAGAGAGAGAGAGAGAGAGAGAGAGAGACAGAGAGAGAGAGAGAGACAGAGAGAGAGACAGAGAGAGAGAGAGAGAGAGTAAGAGAGAGAGACAGAGAGAGAGACAGAGAGAGAGAGAGAGAGTAAGAGAGAGAGACAGAGAGAGAGAGACCTGTTAGAAGTGTGTGAGAGTGTTGCAATGGCGTGAGGAAAGGAAGGGGGTTATGTAGAGCAGAGAGGAGATATTAGATATGGGTACTAGAGAGTCATGAGTCACCATGAGCCTGTTTGTTTGTTTATGTCTTTCAGCCTGCAATGTCACCATCCACAACCGATGCCGAGACTCACTGCCCAACTGCGCCAAAATGAAACAGAGGGTAAGAGTGTCTTTAGTGTCTTTGGGGACGGGGTGAGGGGCTGCTGGGGTCTAAAGGAGGACAGAGGGACGGGGTGAGGGTCTGCTGGGGTCTAAAGGAGGACAGAGGGACAGAGGGAGGGTCTGCTGGGGTCTAAAGGAGGACAGAGGGACCGAGGGAGGGTCTGCTGGGGTCTAAAGGAGGACAGAGGGACAGAGGGAGGGTCTGCTGGGGTCTAAAGGAGGACAGAGGGACCGAGGGAGGGGGTGAGGGTCTGCT